>NC_068359.1:89564334-89743117 GCF_020536995.1 Dreissena polymorpha
ACAATTTTGTAAATAGCTTTGTTTGAAGATGCTTGATATTACATATTATTGTTATCATCAATGTACTTATCTCAGATAAGTTTGGAGTTGGGCTGGGTTGTGGAACTATAGTTATTTGTTGTTATACAATTCAATATTGTACTATGTTACTGTCAAAAAAATATGCATTCATACGCATATGATCCAATAATTGGATGTCACTGATATTTTCAATTTTACTAGTAGCTAATTAAGACTTATTAAAACAGAATTGGACTTTCCTTGCAAAGTATTTCATTTTTAATAATATAATAATATAATTAGCTAATGTAATCAAAACATATTGATATTTTAATAATTTAACACATTGATATAAATAATATTTAAATTTGCCCCAAAAAACTAGGGCAGGTACATATGAAGGATTTTTTTGGAAAATCAACAGTGTTGTCAGTGTAAAATATTTGTAAAGCTTCTTCTGAGTTTGAACTTCAGTTTTACATTATATGACCTGCATCAAAGATGTGATCCATTATTGCAGCATTAAGCCACCCGTTTCTATGAGTTAACTCTTTCAGTGCTGGAACTGAATTTTGAAGGCCTTTGCAAACAGATGATACGCAACAGAACGTGGCGTCTCATCAGGATCCAAACTGTTAGCTATTTTGATAGTATTCTTTGAAATAAAACGAAGAAAATGCTTTTTTTTAATTAAGCAGACAAAATTTTAGCAGACGACAATTTTCCCAGCATGTAAAGGGTTAATGTGTTAATGTGTTTTGTTTCAGGATACAACGTCAACTATTCATCATGAAAGCAACACTTTCTTGTATCGTTATTATGTATGTCGTCGTTTCGGTGGCGATAGCTGATGAGGGTAAGTTTGAACTTATGAATAATATTGTTTATTAACGCATGATTATTGTATGATGATGTTTCTATTCATATGATATATTTTTATATTCAAGTTATCACATATACAGAATTGCTAGTTCTCTGTCATTTGCAGGGTCCATTTAAGTGATTCGCCATTGGTGTTTTACATTTTACATGTAAAATAGTTTAATGGGAAACTTTCACATCAATGCATTATAATTACATCATAACTTCATACATGTCACTTTAGTTTGCAAATGATTTGACCTGCATAGTAAATTATCAATTCATTGTTCTATATTTTTGCAGTAACCAAGAAAATATATTACACAACAGCAGCGATAATTATTGATTTGTTTCGATTTTACTTTTTCAAGAAGTGGATAATATAGTTTAAATCAAAAAAATAAATTAATTAATTACGTTAACCATTATGGTAATGTCATAATACTACACTCATAGTACTCGCCATGGCGTACATTTCACACTCGTTAACAGTTCATAATTTTGTGGGTATGCAGTCCGCTGGCAACCATAAAGCCACGGGTTCGACCCTAACCGTGTTTGCGTCTTTGATATCCCACTAAAGTACACCATGAACTGGTTCAACACAGAAAATCTTCTCGAGAATGTTTCAGCGCCTTAGGCTTCGATGTAATCAAGCTAATTTAAATATTGTAACGCAATCGTATAACCTGTTATTAGGCATGTTTATCATGGTTTATCATGTTTAGGGTCTTGTAATGGCCGTCTGAAGAAATACCCTAACAGGCTCAGTATTCCTGGACCAAGACTGCAACAAGTGCCATTGTATAAATGGAAACATAATTTGCACGATCATGGATGGATGTGAGGTGACTCCGGGAGGTGAGTCAATAAGGGATTATTATGCAGCATTATACTGCCACTATGAGGTCGATTAGAGATTGATATGGAGGTGACTCGATTAGAGATAAATATGAGGATGAGTCGAATAGAGATTAATATGCAGCATTGTACTGTCACTATGAGGTCGATTAGAGATAAATATGGAGATGAGTCGATTAGAGATTAATATGCAGCATTGTACTGCCATTATGAGGTCGATTAGAGATTAATATGGAGGTGAGTCGATCAGAGATCAATATTGGGCCGTTTCATAAACGATCGCACGAAAATGTTAACTTACGAGAGAATTGTGTAATCTTAATAAGCAGACGAACTAGCACGCCATGCTCGTCAAATATATACGGCTTTTGAGATGCCAATGTAATTAATTAAGTACTGAACATTTATAATCAATTGATATGGGCTTAAGCAATTATGTATCTTCGAAAAATGTATCGTATCGTAAATTTATTTAAACGGTCCCCTGCAGCCTTGTGCTGCCACAATGTGCTAAGTAGTTAAATGTAAGCTTCATGTTTACACATAATTTCCGACCTTAAGTGCATTTATGTTAATTGAACTGATAACAGTCAGGACATTGGCATGAACTCTAATGGAGTAACGTTTACTTCTAAGTGTCCTTCAACATGATATACTCGTATATATTCATGTTTGGCAGTTTGACAGGCAAGCTGTTAAAATAATATATCATAAGCACGACCTGAAAACATCATTTGAATGCATTACTGTGTAATACTTTTGATATTTCTCACGCTAACTATAACTAACGCTATTTAGGTTCATGGTTATCTGATTTGCTTTCATTTCTGTTTCTTTAATTGAACTTTTTACACTTGCCGTATGACATAATTCCCATTTACATAAACATGTCATGGTGAGCTATTAACAGGTCTGCATGTGACATGAACATGTATTCGCCCAGCTCGTATAGGTCCAGGTGCTTGTGCACATATGCTTATACAGTCTTGTTCCTGTACTAACGTATCGGTAAACATATTCGGCCACGTTTCTTACGATAAACGTTTAACAGTACAAGTAGGATATTAGTCATAAGATGAAACGTTAGGCTTACATCCTCCTGATTTTAGTGTGCCGATTCAACGGTAACACATTCCATGTCGGCGAAAGAATCGGGCATCCGGACGACTGCATCACATGCAAATGTAAAGAGGACGGCAATTTGCTCTGCACCTTGAGCTGTGACCTGTGAGCAGCCATAGATCTATTAATCACTACGACTTCACTAACTTTTTAATATTATTGTTATTAGCTAATGTTAAGGCATATGTGATCTTTTAAGTCAAAATAGTAAAATTAGATCATCATTGGCAGAAATCTGAAGTTAATTTTAATTTCTTAAGCTAATATTAATTGTACTTAATTAAAAGTATTTGTTCTGTAAAATAGTTTGTCGAGTGGAATAAACTGCACAATATGTACCCATTGTTTATTTATTGAATGTTGTTGTTGATTTGTATCCACTCCTTTAAACTGCTAATACATTCTACCATAACTTTTACCAAAACGGCGGTTTTTTATGTATCATTTATTTTCTGGTACCTAAAGTAATCCGACGAATTTACAAGATAACACTTTAATTTACTGTTTCAAAATTTGGTAACATTCAGGGACTTGCATGTCATGTAAACTGTTGTTTTTTTCATGAGGTCTGTCGTTTCAAATAATCTAAAAGTCACTGCTACGGCCTCAGTCTATCTGCTGATATAAGTTGGGAGTTAGCGGATGAGGCGTGTAGATAGAGAATAACAGGTTACTGTCCTATCGTTTTGTAAAATAGCAGGCGAGGCTTATAATAATATAACTGCGAGGGTTTATTTTATTCTAAGCCTCGCCTGATATATTACAAAAAATGGGACAGTAACTTGTTGTTCTGTTTATCATACCACATTTTCCTAAAAATCTGCAAAACAATTCATTTTTTATATTTAAAATGTACGCTGATTTTGCTTATCCGGCTTTTTACACGTTGACATACATATAGCAACGGCGTTTGAATAGTCGACACGAATAATCGCTTATTTTAAACATCGTATAGAGAACAAAAAAGTTGTTTGCACTACGAATAGGAAGAGTACACCCGCTTTAATTATACACGTCTTGAATTGGAGATCAGGAATTGACTGCAGTGACAAATTTAATCGAAGAACACACTTCACCGAATAGTTTGGAGACGCCATTTTGGAGATGTGTATTAAGATTGACATTTTGATGATCGTGTCAATATCGTTTTAATTCGTTAGTTTATACAGTTGAGGATACTCATACAGTTATCATTTGTCTTGACTTTCTTTGCAACACTTTCAAGTGCAATGACTATATTGATATTTAATATGTATTGTCCCATTGATGACGTTATTTAACTTCTCTAGTGCGGGCTGTGGTGATTTAAAAAAAACAACGTTTTTGTGATTTATGACTTTAAACTAGACTAAAATGTATGCGTTCTTGGTATCAAATTGTTTGTTTTGTTGAACCTGATTCATGTTGATAGAAATTGTTGACTTACTTGAAAAGCCCACGTAACTCCAAACATTGACTGATATAAGAACTTCCTGTTGACCATGATATAAAAAAATATATAAGGCACCGTTATATGAGGCAGATATCAATGCGGTGGAACGATAAAGGGTTTTATCATCCCGAATTAAAGTACATTACTGCCTACCACAGTAGTACTGCTTGGTTAACCCATTTATGCCTAGCGTCTAGTAAAAAGGCCTTGACAAACAGCGTAGACACAAATGAGACGCCGCATCATGCGGTGTCTCATCAGGGTCTGCGCTGTTTGCTAAATGGAATTTCTGTAAGAAATATTGTAAATATAGAAATAAATATACAAGACATCCCTAATTTTGGAAATAAATATATCCAATTCAGAAGGATGGGAGAGTCCACTAGGCATAAATGGGTTAAACGCTTTACTGCACTTATCGTAATTTATAAATGTTCTGCAACACCATGAACAGACAGAAGAGTGCCCTTTATTTGAGGTGCAATTTCAGAAGAACTTATCTGAATAGTTTTTCTCATGCACAGCCCTTACATTTCAATTACAAATTATTTTACATTTATACACTCAGATGAGATTTTTGTATAGACTTCATAAACGCTTATGGATTGTGTCACTTGTGTTGAAAAAAAACAAAATTAACAAAACTTTCCCTTAACAAAACGCTTACATTGTTTATACGTTCTGCCAGTTAATGCTCAACGGCTAAGGCCGATAATGAAAACCGGTGAAATGTGTTGGGAATATATTTACAAAACCATATATAATACATAAACAAATATCTACTATTTGAGTTAAAGTTGATAACAAAAATGTATCAGTGTACATAATTTGTTATAATTCAGAACCTTTTTGATAATAATACCGAACACGATTACTACCGTATTCTTAACTAAACTTTTTTGTATCCGATATGCTGCCGATAAGTCTTAACGGGAATAGTTTAACCTTACGCACATGGTTATTATTGAGTATCGCAGTAGTCGAATTGATTCTGAACGCCTTTAAAAGAAAGAGTAGTATTTTTCTTGTAATCCCCAATTATACAGCAATCTGTAAATATCGAAATGTTAATTTAATCAACAAGTCATCACGATCATCGCTTTTATGAATTCATGCGAATGAATATTAATAGATAAAACATATTTCTACTACTCTTTTCACAATCTTCAATTGTACTTTTTCTCACGCATTTCAATACCGTTTTGAAACTGTTTCGGCTTACGGTAATCGACAACGTTTAACTTTTGACACTTAGTACAGATTCGTTTTAGCGTTAAAACGGTTTTCAAAGGAAAGCAATAAAAAGAAAGGGAACATTTGTTTTTAAACATTAAATGGAGGAGTTTTAATCATGTTAATGATAAAAAGGAATAAATAAATAAAAATAAATTAATAAATAAATATAAACATAAATAAATATGAATAAATATCAAATATATTATTTATAATATATAAAGATATATAATGTCTTCATTAATGTATATATATATATATATATATACATATATATATATATATATATATATATATATATATATATATATATATATATATAATACATTAATGAAGAATTCCTAGAAATGTAAATTATGCCATGCACTTTTTTATATACATAAGTATATTACGATTAACTTACAATGCATATATAATATCCCGTACTGCAAATCGATAGAAGCATAATTCACTAAATACATTTGTATGGCTTCATTTGACTATTGCAAATCGTTTATTAAAAGAAACTGAAAGCAAACATATATATTTCCCAACATTTATTTTATTAATTTGAATAACTGTATACTAGCATGTCATGCAACATAGCAAATATTATGAAATCTTGAATGGTGCAACGCATGGTCCTGCCGAGAATAAACTGTGTGAACACTTTAACGCTAGTTGTAATTAAATATAGTCATACAAATATACAATCAGATTCAACATAACTGACTGTTTAAAAAAATAACTTGAGTTAAGCTAAAATGTCATTATGTATTTATTCAATTTTGTCTCTAATCAGTTTTATTTTTAGAAAGAAAAATATTGCGATTTTGCAAAACTATATTCTTACATATCATTTACGGATGACACATTCAATGCAACATGCCGGTTAGACAGGTAATGTATCTAACAAATCACACTCAAAAGTGACTGACTAAGGTAAGTGTTTATCTTTTATAGTAAATTATGTATATAACACGCGCGTTTGTGAGTTAAAAATGTCGCACGTAATCATATATACAAAAACAGAGAGTATATATACTAGCAAAAGTGGCAAAAATAGCACCTACGATATCTGATGAGAATCTTCCATTGCATTTTCCTATAAAAAATGAATTGTTATTTTATAAATAAACACAGTAAAACAGTTTGATGTGTGCTGCGTGAATACAGTAGCGTGTATCCACGTACACATCTTCGATGTTGTTATATTTTCAGCCTTCAGAGGCTGGTAGCGGTATTGTTATTTTTATTATGTTCTGATTGTAAGTAATGAGAATGCATTACTGCTCCAGCAGCTGGAGTTTCAGTTCTTTATATTGAATTTATGACTGTTATACACTTTTATTCTAAATTATTTATAATTGAGCAATCATTATGCCTGCATCAACATCTAGCATTTATATTAGATCCTGTTGAAATGTACAACACGTATCGAATTTTTTTTTAAATAATTATTATATGTGATTATACGGATATTTATATTTTTACTATTTCAGGAGAAGGAAATAGCTATTCGTAATGAACTCAAATCTCGTGAGTGCCGTGATATTGTGTGTCGTCGTTTTTGCTATGGCTTTCCAAGGTTAGTCAGTCTGACAAGAGTAAGACATTCTTTAATTCAAAGTAGGTCAATTGTATAATTTTACTTATATCGACAATGCTCTTGAAATTCAGTCAGTGAAAAATAATACCAATATTGAATTTCTTATTATCAATATTTATGAATGTCTTGTTTACCTGCTTTGAGCAGAACATTTATAGTTTCTATGATTTGATAATATGGTTTTACAATTTTCTTGATTTACAACGTCATTACACTGAAGAGCGAATGGTCTTGTTTTCTTTTACTTTGTTTTCTTTACATTAACATTTTATTGTTAATCTATAATTGTTTGATCCGAGTATATCTTTAAATAATAAAGTTGCATTTATACCACTTAATCAGTATGTCAAAAGCCATGAATGTCTAGTATTAAACACATTTAAAAACATATAGTAAATATAATAAAATATGAAACACATACTTATATTCCGATTTATGAACACGAACCATTCGTTTTAAAGCTGACTCGGTTCCCATATACACCACTCGGCAACTGACGATTTATTGAATACGTAATTGATTTCTTAACGTTTGATATCATGACCAAGGGGGATAACCTGTACTGGAATAGTTCATAAGAAACACACAAAATCGCTTTAAAGTGTGATTAATATGAAAGTTTACAGACTCGGGCTATTCAATCTACAAATGCATACAATTTAGCCGTTATTTCAAACAATAGTCAAATATTTGATTTTTAATCATTTCAATAGATACAGATTTAATGAGCGCCTCGCCCATGCCAAAGCGTTGTATTTAATTGGACATACAAAAACAATTGCGTGGGACGTAAAAACACATTAACACATTAATTAGTCGTTTGCAAATAATGTACTAAGCATAGAACCAATCTGCATTGAAAAGTGAAACTTTATTTAACCATGAATGTCTTTTCCACGTACAAAACGAAACTTATACAACTCTTGTATCCGTAATATGATCTTACCACTTCTTCTGAACATTTACCAACATTGTTTCTTCATCAATTCCGAATACAGTTAGTTTCTAAATACTCACTATAAGAGTACATTTATACGTTTTTATATTTAGAGCCATGCAAAGACGATCTTGGCAAAGAATACCAACACGGTTCGACGTTCAATTACGAAGAAAACTGCAATAAGTGCTTCTGTAACGACGGCATCCTAGGCTGCACACGGATGCCCTGTGTAAAGCCGCCGCATGAGGGAGGTTAACTCATTAGTATTATCAGTATTATATAATTATGAATGCTTTCACTTTCGATAAATGTTTATTTTGAAGTTAAACTCAACTTATTGCAATAATATTATTTTCCTTATTTGATTTAGAAAACACATTGATGTGTGTTATCTTCCATCTGCGTACGATTGAAGGTCCTTGATGCGGAATGACATTTGGTTCCCTTTAAATGAATATTACGTGCATTTGGTAGGAAATAATATCAGATTGTCGTGATAATAGAAATCTCCGTCAATCTGAATGGTATTAGACATTTAGCGTAGTCCAGTTTATATACATGTTTACATATATATATATATATATATATATATATATATATATATATATATATATATATATATATATATATATATATATATATATATATATATATATATATATATATATATATATATATATGAAAAAATAAACAAACGTCGCATGGGTATACAAAATTGTAGTAATATATGCCGACTGTATTCGCACAGATCATCAGGGCATAATGAATATGCAACATATACATATTGAGCCGTATATGCCCTGATGTGCCGTGCGAAACCGGTCGGCATATGTTAATGCATTTTTTTTTATACCCATGCGATGTTTGTTTATTTTTTCAATATATTGATATCTTAGTCCGGATTCACTTAAAGTCTCTATAACGCTCAAAATCAAAGAAAATTTCGTAAAGTATTTTGTAAAATAAAGTTAACACCTAAACAATCAGGGTTCCTTATAGCAATAGCCAAAATTTAAACGCTAGATGTGGTATGATTACATAGATTTTTGTAGATATAAAATGCTCGTTTTTATTTATTTGTGGCCACAATTAATTCCCGCGAATATATCTATTCATACGACACACGAACACCATTTAATTGTTCATGTTTCGTATGAATAGATATGCAAAACAATAATAAAAACGAGCATTTTGTATCTTCAAACATCTATTTTACCAGACCACATCTGACGTTGAATTTTCAGCAATTGCCATAAGGAACACTGATTTGTAATTGGTTAAGTTTATTTAACGTACAATTGTACGAAATTTTCGTTGATTTTGAATAGTAATGTTACTTTAACATTTTTACATATATATTATAAACCGGTTGGCATATATTACTACAAATTTTTATACCCATGCGACGTTTGTATATATATATATATATATATATATATATATATATATATAAAGCGACACGTATGTCGACAGCGTTTAACTTTGCAACACCCAATCATCTTGTCAATTTAAAACGAGAAGGAGAATTTTTCATTAATTCACAGGACTTGTCACTTTATGCTGAAATAGGTTCTTTTATTTGTTAATATTTCCGAGAGGAACAAAATGTAGCAGAATAAAATCTAGTTAATGTTAAAAAAGCCTATTATATAAGAATGTTTTGTGGTTTTACTCCGTATGGTTTCGTAAATAAGCGTCTGTAATATTTCCATAAACATGATTTGTTTTAGTTAAAGTAAAATGTCTGGGTGCACAATGTAGGATATATTTTATCAGCTACAAGTGCAGGTTGTGTGTGCAAACGGTGACTATTTTTATTTAGTGGACATAAGCATACTAATATTTAGGTCTAATATGCATTGGTTTCAAAGAGAATTTTTACAATTAACGAAACTTGTATGTGCATGCATCTTTCATTAGCAATATATTACCGCATTGTATAGTTTAACAACGCAAGCAAACTTTCATACCAACCCAGAATAAAAAACCTGTTGCCTTTGTTAAGTGTGCGAATACAACGGCCTCAGGTACAATGCCGGAGACAGCTTCAAGGACACCGATGGCTGCAACACCTGTAGGTGTGAGAGGACATGCATGGTTGCATGTATAATCATGGCATGTGCTCGCGGATAGTGTGAAATGATGATCATTTTCGATGGAGGGTTGTAACTATGCATAAATGCGCTGCACCTAATCGTTTAGTGTTTATTTTATCGCAATATAATTTTATCAGCACTATGAATCATCTCGAATATACTATAACACGAATATTGAGTATGTATTGTACTTAAAAACCGGTATGGAACATATAATAATAATAAAAAATACTTAACTGTCTTATTTATAGGTTTCCAACCTGTCTCACCATATTCGAATATAGGTTTACCGTAAGTGTGTTATTGTTTATTTCCGTTTGTGCGGTCCGTTTGCAAATCTAGATCTAGCGATTTCTTTACAATCAACCAAAATGCATGGAGTTTACCCTATATATTCAAGCAATGTGCAGATTATGCACGAATCTTTTTTTCCCATCATAAATAAACTAACATGACTATGTTTCTGCAATAGCTAGAGGTTTACAATATTTCATACCATAGTCAATTTCGTCCTTTGTTTATACAGCCATCTGTAGAATTTCGTTGTCTGTGCTAAATGTATAGTACAATAACCATGCTAGTTAAATAGTAGTGTCTGTTGTGTATTGTGAAAAACTAAAACTAAACCTTAAATACTAGAACTATATTAAAATATACAATCAATAAGCACAATAATTTATCAAGTAAGATTAAATTTTAAGTACATGCCATTATGTCGTTTGAATCCGTTGGTGCCGTCCGTTAAGCTTTTCTTGTGTACCCCGAACGACGTTTCATACAGAGAGAACGTGTAAGAACCTTGTGCAAAAAGCATACGCTTGCGTTGAAAAAAATACTTTTTTAACGTACACACCTTTAATGCAATTTTAACTTAATACAGTAAATATAATGGCTGATCCCAATAAATATGTTTTATAACAAAGGTCTGACAATGGATTGTAGAATCTTTCCCGGCTATTTGTACAAGAAAAACATATGAGAAAATCCGTATTGCCACCAAGGTTAGATCGGAGATACTTATTATAATTTCTTGACCTGTCACGTTTATATCGAAATCAAAAGCTCACTTTTCAACCGATAACTAAGCAAACACATATATTTGGTATTACAAACAGATCACACACAACATGCAATGCATGTCGCACAAAGTACGGCGAAAAATAGATAAACACGACTGAAATAAACTAGGTTTCTAGAATGCTATAATATTGAAACCATAAATGTACATATTCCTTGTTGTGGAAGCTACGAATGTTGTTGTGGACGATGTCTAGAGTATTCGTTGGTTCATTAGTATGTGAAGATAATGCAGATAAGGACACTGTCGAAATTCGATAATACATCTAAGCAGATGAGTTGCGCGTAGCTCTATAGTATTATAGCTATTACATGTATATTAAATACATACAATCTAATGCTGTAAAACCAACTGTTATAAAAAGCATAACAATTATCTAAACACGATACGTATGTGTAACTGGTTTCATATGTTATTTGTCATTTGTTAAGTATTTGTAATTATGATAATGGGAGATGACTTGAATTTATTCGTGGACCGAACACGAAGAAGGTTATATAAATGAAGCGTTTCTTGCTGTGTCCTTATTTGTCATCGTGTTCCAAACATAGTTAATGACATATCTCCGATTTGCACCTTGCAGGGTATTTGGCTGATTTCAATACGAGTTTTCTCCTTCGTGTCAGCTATCAAATAAAACACTAAATAAAGTCAGTCAGCGAAATCATTTCTTTAAAGTGAACAGTTAATGTCGCAACGGAAATGTAATACAAAACACCCATACATTCACTATATCAAGATTTGCTCCTTGCATTACATTTGATGACGAAGAATGAATGATACGAAGCAACAACACTCTGTTACGGTTAGATACAAAGTCGTTAGTTAACATTAAATCTTCTGACCAGTTAGCACATCGTTTTCGGTTCATCATTTCTACTTTGGTTGAAATAGGGCATTGCATACAGAATTAACATGGCATAACTTAATTTGATATGTTTTTAATATAAAATCTTACCCATGATGTAACATATGCACAATCCTGCTAAGACATCGATTCCATGTGTTAATCTTGTCCTTACGCAGACAACTGACTGTTAGTGACAGTGCATATTGGATCGTGATTACAGCATATCATTTTCACATCTGGCTTGAATGTGTTACCTATTTATAAAAATCTCGATAACATCACGTTATGTATCTCCTGTTCATAGCCAGTTTAATACAAATATTTAAGTGTTTAACTTACAATATAATACAATCATTATTCGTTAACATTAAATCGATCTTTTTTAAATAATAAGATATATAAATTAAAATACACGTGTAATTAACGAATGCTGTTTTTTTGTTTTTGTTATAAGTCAGACTAAGTGTGAATTTAAAACATTTGTCAACAGATTTCATATAACATCAGTCATATTATAAGTTTGATTTATTAAAATCATTTAAAAGGACCGTCAACCGCGATTGACGAACAAAGAAAAGTTCTAAAATACCGTATTTTTATAAATATTATTAGTTTATATTGATTAAAATATCACGACTGTTATATTACATTACTTACAAAAATGGTATCCAAGAATGCCTCTGCTGTATCCTATGCCGGATATACCTATCACAATACTTCAATTCACAGCGGGAAAAAAACTTCATTTAGAAGTCGTAGGGATTCCGAGCGAAAAAAAAAAGATTAGCATAGTATTATTTATCTTAGATTGTACAGATAGATTGATGAATGAGGTATGAATGGATTTGAAATCTTGCAAAGTAAATAGGGCCATTTTGATGTAGCCGTTTTGCGTCAGAGCATAATTCTAAACGTTTAAGATTTTTAGTAAATTTGGTGTCCAACATACGCAGGTTTTGATGCATTTACATTTGATTGGAACATGCGTTTTGGAATGTGCGTTCCTCCTATTACCCAGATTAAATATTAAGTACAGAATTATTCTTATTTCCAGAATTATGAGTAAACAGGCGGATTGTTAAACGGAAAGCTTTGGTTGTGCAAGAATAGAAATCGGCTAGTTTAAGACCACTTATTTATGATAATTGTGTCGATTTCAGAGCCTTTGTTAAAGATTGTATCTTTTTACCTACAAATAAAGAGTCTTGGTGTTGACATATTTGGTACAGAAAACTTGCGGATCATAATGATTGTTTTGATTGAGTTTTAAATTGTTTAATCGCCCAGTGTTAATTACCGAGGGAGGTTATTTCGGTTATCATAATCACCATATCATTGTAAAGGCGCTTGCTTAAATGAGTAATGCTGTTTTAGGCCATGGATATAAAGTAGGGAGATCAGCCCCGATGAAAAGGAGGGAGATTACTCGTGAATGAGTATGCGCTGATGTGTGCAGCGGTAATGGCGCTTGCCTTATTAGAAGCCACAGTGGCTTGTAACAAACCAGGTTCGGAACGAGCGTGTAGGCGCGGTACGACGTGTCGGTATTGGCTGTCGTTCTAGATATATATTATATTGGAAAGCATTTCTTTGGTTATTAAAATATGTGTACGTATGTGAACATTTTATTAGATTTAACAGGTGGTTTAGTTGCGCTTTGAATACATGTAATAAGTCTACAAGTGAGGATATTTTGCATCCAATGCGTTTCCCGTTCTTTATATTTGACATCTTAAATTCAAACTGCTAAGTCACCATGTCATATTGTGAATGCGTCTTATAGTATAAAGTAGTATCATGATTTGTTTGACACTCACCAACCTGTTTTAATTAAGGTACAAAAGTAATAATGCTTCTAAGAGGAAACTGAGCAAACGTTCGACAAGAAAAGAAACAAATAAACTGAACTGTATGTACTGAAAATGTTTCCCAATGTTTCAATAAAGAATACTAAAGGGTAATGCTTGGGGGAATGCGTTGTTACTTTCATGTGTTGCATTTGTAAGACGTATTGGACTTTTTAATTTAAAGACTTGTGATATAATTACTAACCAAATGTAAAATAGTAATTTTCTACAGTCATCCAAGACCTACAAGTATCGGGATGGTGTCTGTAGCTAGAACTGGGACTGTACTATGCCCAGTAGTCTGTCCTGAAATATATTTTGTGTGTGTTAAAATACAATTGATGTTTAAATTAATTTTTATAGAAGGTATTGACAGTTCCCCCGACCTTTGTTCTTATAGACTCCATCAAAAAATCATGAATGTGAAAAAAAAAGTAAAAAGTGGGTTGCGATGCATTATTACATTTCGGGTCGACAGTAACAACCCGTTTTGTAATAAAAACCCGAAATGTAATACATTTTATCATGTCTATTAAATCAGAGATACAGACTTTTTTTAGAAGTTATTTTCATGTTTAAATTAGTTTTAGAGTAGGTATTGACAGTTCCCCCGACCTTTGTTCTTATAGACTCCATCAAAAAATCATGAATGTAATAATTTATTACAAAGTGGGTTGCGATGCATTATTACATTTCGGGTCGACAGTAACAACCCGTCTTGTAATAAAAACCCAAAACGAAATAAATTTAATCATGTCCATTAAATCAGAGATACAGACTTTTTTAGAAGTTGTTTTCATGTTTAAATTAGTTTTAGAGTAGGTATTGACTGGTCCCCTGACCTTTGTTCTTATAGACTCCATCAACAAATCATGAATGTAATAATTTATTACAAAGTGGGTTGCGATGCATTATTACATTTCGGGTCGACAGTAACACCCCGTTTTGTAATAAAATCCCGAAATGTAATAAATTTTATCATGTCTATTAAATCAGAGATACAGACTTTTTTTAGAAGTTATTTTCATGTTTAAATTAGTTTTAGAGTAGGTATTGACAGTTCCCCCGACCTTTGGTCTTATAGACTCCATCAAAAAATCATGAATGTAATAATTTATTACAAAGTGGGTTGCGATGCATTATTACATTTCGGGTCGACAGTAACAACCCGTTTTGTAATAAAAACCCAAAACGAAATAAATTGTATCATGTCCATTAAATCAGAGATACAGACTTTTTTAGAAGTTGTTTTCATGTTTAAATTAGTTTTAGAGTAGGTATTGACTGTTCCCCTGACCTTTGTTCTTATAGACTCCATCAAAAAATCATGAATGTAATAATTTATTACAAAGTGGGTTGCGATGCATTATTACATTTCGGGTCGAAAGTAACAACCCGTTTTGTAATAAAAACCCGAAATGTAATAAATGTTATTATGTCCAATAAATCAGAGATATAGACTTTTTTAGAAGTTATTTTCATGTTTAAATTAGTTTTATAGTAGGTATTGACAGTTCCCCCGACCTTTGTTCTTATAGACTCCATCAAAAAGTCATGAATGTGAATTTTTTTTATTACAAAGTGGGTTGCGATGCATTATTACATTTCGGGTCGACAGTAACAACCCGTTTTGTAATAAAAACCCGAAATGTAATAAATTTTATCATGTCCATTAAATCAGAGATACAGACTTTTTTAGAAGTTGTTTTCATGTTTTAATTAGTTTTAGAGTAGGTATTGAATGTTTCCCCGACCTTTGTTCTTATAGAATCCATCAAAAAATCATAAATGTAATAATTTTTTACAAAGTGGGTTGCGATGCATTATTACATTTCGGGTTGACAGTAACAACCCGTTTTGTAATAAAAACCCGAAATGTAATAAATTTTATTATGTTCATTAAATCAGAGATACAGACTTTTTTAGAAGTTGTTTTCATGTTTAAATTAGTTTTAGAGTAGGTATCGACTGTTCCCCCGACCTTTGTTCTTATAGACTCCATCAACAAATCATGAATTTTATAATTTATTACAAAGTGGGTTGCGATGCATTATTACATTTCGGGTCGACAGTAACAACCCGTTTTGTAATAAAAACCCGAAATGTAATAAATTTTATCATGTACAATAAATCAGAGATATAGACTTTTTTAGAAGTTACTTTCATGTTTAAATTAGTTTTAGAGTAGGTATTGACAGTTCCCCCGACCTTTGTTCTTATAGACTCCATAAAAAAATTATGAATGTAATAATTTATTACAAAGTGGGTTGCGATGCATTATTACATTTCGGGTTGACAGTAACAACCCGTTTTGTAATAAAAACCCGAAATGTAATCAATTGTACCATGTTCGATAAAGTCCCAGATACATTCTTGTTTAAATTCATTTTCATGTTCAAATTAGTTTTATAGTAGGTATTGACACTGTTTAGAGTAGGTATTTAGAGTAGGTATTTAGGGTAGCTATTTCCCCGATCTTTGCTCTTTTAGACTTTATCAACAAATCATGATTGTAATAATTTATTACAAAGTGGGTTGCGATGCATTATTACATTTCGGGTTGACAGTAACAACCCGTTTTGTAATAAAAACCCGAATTGTAATAAATGTAACTAAGTCAGAAAAAGTCCGAGATACAGTCATTTTTGAAGTTATTTTGCAGTTAACATAAGTTTTAGAGAAGGTATTGACACTTCCCCCGACCTTTGTTATTGTAGACTCTATCAACAAATCATAAATGTATTTTTTTTATTACAAAGTGGGTTGCGATGCATTACTACATTTCGGGTTGACAGTAACAACCCGTTTTGTAATAAAAACCCGAAATGTAATACATTGTACAATATTCGATAAAGTCCCAGATAAAGTCTTGTATAAAGTTATTTTCAAGTTTCAATTAGTTTTAGAGTAGGTATTTACAATTCCCCAGACATTTATTTTCATAGACCCCATACACATATCATGAAAGTAATAATTTATTACAAAGTGGGATGCGATGCATTATTACATTTCGGGTCGACAGTTACAACCCGTTTTGTAATAAAAACCCGAAATGTAATCAATTGTACCATGTTCGATAAAGTCCCAGATACATTCTTGTTTAAATTCATTTTCATTTTTAAATTAGTTTTATAGTAGGTATTGACACTGTTTAGAGTAGGTATATAATGTAGGTATTTAGGGTAGGTATTCCCCCGATCTTTGTTCTTTAAGACTGTATCAACAAATCATGAATGTAATAATTTATAACAAAGTGGCTTGCGATGCATTATTACATTTCGGGTTGACAGTAACAACCCGTTTTGTAATAAAAATCCGAAATGTAATAAATGTAACTGAGTCAGACAAAGTCCGAGATACAGTCATTTTTGAAGTTATTTTCAAATTAATATAAGTTTTAGAGAAGGTATTGGCAATTCCCCCGACCTTTGTTCTTATAGACTCCATCAACAAATCACGAATGTACTTATTTATTACAAAGTGGGTTGCGATGCATTATTAGATTTCGGGTTGACAGTAACAACCTGTTTTGTAATAAAACTCCAAAATGTTATACATTTGCCCATGTGGTATAAATACCGAGATGTTGATATGTTTTGAATTTATTTTCAAGTTTAAATACAATTTTGAATAGGAATTGACAATTCACCCGACCTTCGTTCTTGTAGACTCCATAACAAAATCATAACTGCAATAATGTATTGCAAAGTGGGTTGCGATGCCTTATTACATTTCGGGTTGACAGTAACAACCCGTTATGTAATAAAATCCCGAAATGTTATAAATTGTCCGATGTCCGATAAAGTACGAGATAGAGATTTGTTAGAATATTGTTTCATGTTTAAAAAAAAAATTGAGTAGGAATTGACTATACACCCGACCTTCGTTCTTATACATTACATCAAACAAACATAAATGTAATACATTATTACTTGGTGGGTTGCGATGCATTATTACATATCGGGATGACAGTAAAAGTTATTTAAACGATCTGCGAAAATATTTTCATATTTAAATATAGCGACTGACCAAATTATTTACGACGACATACATGCGTTTTCAATCTGACTTAATTCGTCGCTCATTGTGCATATATTTGTAAAGCGTCTGTACTTTCAGTTTCTATTACGATGCGAAAAATAAAAATATCTAAGAGAGGTAGAAAGACGTCCGCGATTGTTGCGCCAAAATATCAGTTGACAGTTACAAAGATATCAGTTAACATCATTTTTTTCATTTTATATATAGTGTATATCATGGACAGTTTCAAGAATTAAAAATGTTATGAAACATCAGTTCATTTAAGTTAATTATGATAGTTTACAGTTTTATTGAATCAATACAAGTGTGCAGCTTCAACAGAAATTAAGCAGCAATGACTTTACGGTATGCACTTTTATAACTCATTTCACCCTATTTCAAAAATGAAATCCCCCTGTTTTTCAAAATCAATGGGTGAAATCCCCATTTCCCAAATAATTACCTGGGGCACTGAATAAACCATAACATAAACACGAAAATAGCATTATAATTCCTATGATAGCCTACGAATCTTCGACATAATTCTACGTCGAATACACAGTGTATACTAACTTCTAAAAGTGTAAACGTAATGTTCAAATCAAAGTAAGTAAATTGTATTCGTAATCAGCCAGTGCTCATTTTCGAAATATAAGTAAACACGTAAATGCACTATGGATACTTGTAGAACAAAATAATTAACCCGTTCTTACCTGTAAATATACTTAAAACTTAAAAAAATCATTGCCTGCCTACGTTCTGCTCAATTAAACGGGACGTATTTGAGGACTTTGTACCTAAATCACTAGTTGCAATAATACAACTCCCAGCTATTGACTCTTCGCGTCGCTCGTATGTACTCATTAAAGCTCAGAGCATTCAAGAAAAACTACCTAACTCACCTGCTAGTTATCATTGTGTTTAGGTTACAATATACTAAATCAACGTACACACCAACACCCCGGCCAACGTACACACCAACACACCGGCCAACGTACACATCAACACCCCGGCCAACGTACACATCAACACCCCTGCCAGCGTACACACCAACACCCCGGTCAACGTACACACCAACACTCCGGCCAAAGTACACACCAACACCCCGGCCAACGTACACACCAACACCCCGGCCAACGTACACACCAACACCCCGGCCAACGTACACACCTACACGCCGGCCAACGTACACACCAACACCCCGGCCAACGTACACACCAACACGCCGGCCAACGTACACACCAACACGCCGGCCAACGTTCACACCAACACTCCGGCCAACGTACACACCAACACCCCGGCCTAGGTACACGCCCGATCAGTGGAATAAGTGTCAGGATATATGCAGAATCTGGTGTTTTTTCGAGTTATACTTTAGTGAATACAATTAATTTATTATCAAGTATGTTAGTTTTTGTTGTACAGCCCTTTTAAACGCTTTAGGGCAGACCGACAGTCAAACAAACAGACAGACAGACAAGTTCACTCCTATATACCCCCCCCCCCTAAACTTCGTTTGTGGGGGTATAATAAGGTCGTTTTATTTGTCTAGTTTTCACATTCAAAATGATTGAAGTGGACATACTAGTATATGAAAAGTTCGTTATATATTTAAAGACAGATACATTTGCCATTGATGTGGTTTTGCTGCTTAAAGGGATCTTTTCACGTTTTGGTAAATTGACAAAATTGAAAAACGTTGTTTCAGATTCGCACATTTTCGTTTAAGTTATGATATTTGTGAGGAATCAGTAATGCTGAACATTTACCATGGTCTAATATTGCCATTATATGCATCTTTTGACGATTTAAAAACCTGAAAATTATAAAGCGTTGCAACGCGAAACGATTGAATAATTTGGAGAGTTCTGTTATTGTCGTTTAATTTTGTGAAACTACGAAGATTGCTTATATAAAGTATAAAATACGTCACTCATACATACTTGGCAGGATGGCCGAGCGGTGTTTTTGGTTTTTACTCCAGGACTCCGGGGGTCACTGGTTCGAGCCCTGATGAGGGCTACATTTTTTTTCCTTTTTTAAAATTTTATTCTTGATTTTTTACTTGAGCTTTTTCGATTCAATGTTTACATTTATCATTATAAAGCATTTAATGACAAACTTCAAAACATGCCAAAATCTGTTAAAAGGCCATAACATAACATAACATAACATTTATTCGGCATTAAATAGCATATTGCAAATTTATAGCCTATACACAGTATGTGTTTGAGATCGCAAAGACATGGCACGTGTATTTGAGAAGTACAACACAAAATGATGTATACAAATAGTGGGTAAAACAAAAAAGAAAAAAAACATGTCAAAATCATTCAAAGAATAGAATCAATAAGTCATTTACATAATGATTATATAATTTCGGTGGTGAATTTCATTTCCAAAAAAAAGTTCTAATTGTTTAGATGATCGATTATATTTTCAATGCTGGATACAAGTAAAAATTTCAAAATTTTTAAAAAACACAGACTTAATTAAGTAACATTATTACGTAATGCTTATGCTTAAATTACAAAAAATAATGAGTAGATTTATTTAATCATTTAGCATTTAACATATGTTTGCTGTCTCTTTTATGTAGATTGAATATCCTTATTGATAATGATAACAAAACAATTACCTTTAGAATATTCTAATTGATAATGATAACAATACAATTACATTTTCAAATTTTGAAAAGCATACAAAGAAGTGATCTTCTTCATTACAAATAGTCAACATAATATAAAATAATCGAGCAAGTTGATTACTTTTACTCTATCCAATACAGTCATTCGATCACCTTAATATTTTTAACAGTAGGCAAAAGGAAATAACAATCATAGTTAATACGATTCACTTATTATTGTATCTGTTTTAATAGACATACAAAAATGATGGCGTTAACAGCATATATTTTACACTACATGTATTGTATTATACTAAATGTTCTTGGCAGCATGTTTCACAACTGCGTCATTCCGATATGAAACGTCAGTATCGGTATGTTATAAAAGACCCACAGTTTCCACTACTGCGTCAAAGGTACCAAAACCATTTCATAAGAAACAGAATAGAATGTGAATAATTAAGTATAATTAATTATTATTTTTAATATTCTAGAATGCGTGTTCCACTCTGGATCATCTTAGCGAAACACAACGAATTAAAATAATAGTGTGGATAATAAATGTGAAAACACATTAATTCGTACAAGAAAATCAAATTAATTTATTATCATGAATATAATATCTAATATGTATTATCTTACCCCGCCTGAGAAAATATGAGGCCTTTTCGTGTGTATAACGTTAATTAAACAGATACCTTCCCTTCATTGACTTCTCCATAGAGCATTTGTTATAGACTAGTTAACTTTTAAAAGCAATATTAATTCGAGTTATTCGAGTTCTATCCTTTTCGTATGCCATTTTTCTTAAAATTGAGTTAAATATATATAATAATGTTTATGTGACACTGACATATGTAGAAGACTAATTAATTGATCTTCCTGTTTGAGTAAGCTTAGCTACATAGCGGTTTACATACAATAGAAATGGGCCTTGCTCTGTAAAAAGGGGGTTTAATGCATGTGCGTAAAGTGCCGTCCCAGATAAGCCTGTGCAGTCCACACAGGCTAATAAGGGACGACACTTTGCGCCTTTATGATATTATTCGTTTCAAGAAAGTCTCTTCTTAGCAAATATCAAGTTTAGGCGGAAAGTGCCGTGCCTGATTAGCCTGTGCGGACTGCACATGCAAATCTTGGACGACACTTTACGCACATGCATTAAACCCCCTTTTCACATAGCGTGGCTCATATGTTTTATTGAACATATCGTACTGAAACAGACGCCATGACTACTAGACTGACTGTTCAGGTCTAGTGAAACATTACGTCGGGCCAGTGAACATTCAGTTATGTATACAGTCGGTCTCGTGTAAACTTCACATGTTACTCTAATTGTATAATTATACATGCTTCTGCATTATACAAATAATAATGAACACTAATTAAATGTAAGGATGTTATATTATTTTTATCCTTGATTCAGCAAAAGCAGGGCCTTAATCAAACTAACATAGTTGTTAATTTTTACTAAGGTTAAGTTGAACAAAAAACATATAAGGTTGTAAATATCAAAGTTGTAATACAACGATATTAATAAAATATTATTTAAAGCTATTGATTACACGACGTTGTCGCGAATTGACTAGCGAATAATTCTAATCGGTGCTACAAATTGATTATACGATCATTAATTGTTTAATTTTTGCATTGTTACGTTTTCCTTGACGTAAATTTAAAATGAGTTGCACACTGAAGGCATCTTTCAAACTTCCATTCTTAACGTAGTACTAATTGCCTGTTACTTTCAGATACATGTATAAGAGGTTACTGCTATGTTTTTATTAACCACCTTACTTGGTACACATCGAGCGTAAATTATAGTTTTCAATTATGGCATGTAAATGTGTTTCATCATCCTGAGGAAAGTTAGGCAATTGCAATATAAAGGACCGACTTGTTCGTAAATTGTTCACAAGTAGCCTACAGTATACCTACATTTCATTAAACACGGAGTACGCATACATTTACAACAGTGATTAAATCAAATAAGTCTCGCTCTGTGAAAAGGGGGTTTAATTCATGCGTGTAAATTTTCGTCCATTATTAGCCTGTGCAGTCCATACAGGCTAATAAGGGGCGACACATTCCGCATGTATATTTTTAATTGAAGAAAGTCTCTTCATGGCAAAAATCCAGCATAGCCATCGTCCTTGATTAAACGTTGCCGACTTCTAATAGCACAGGGTGCCACTGCAAACCTTTTTTTGTATTAACTCCCTTGAACAACATTGTTTTGGGTAAACTCTGCTTATAAACAATTGTATTCAATAATATTGTTCAATTCTGGATACAAAATGTATAATGCATCAAGATTAAGTACCTTTTATTGTTTCAATTGTATATAAAATATTATAATATAAAGTAATAAGAATTTCAATCAAATTAGTACTACTAATTCATTCCCTTAATGAGTATTTGACCGACGTTAACCTTTGAATTTAAAATATCAAAATTGTTATTTCTGTAAAAATATCGAAACTGTTTCGCACCTATTTATAGAATGTTCCTTTTTAGTCCCCTCAATAAAATTGTTATATATTTGTTAAATATTGCCTCAGAATCAAAAATCACTCTTTCTGAAAAGAACTTGAGTTTTTTTTTTAATTTTTAAGCAGATAGTGCTGGACATAATTACACAATTTTAGTGATCTTATCTATTTCCAGATTTGTTATTTGGCATTTGCAAAATCAAACAAAACATCATAAAAAACAGTTTAAAATTATCGATAGTCTTACTATGTTTTTGTCATTATTTAGATTTATAATTTTTGTTGATTTTAAAAGATTGAATTACTCTCAATTTGTTGAACCATTGGGATTGTATGATATTATCGCCCCTGTTAATAATGAACTTGTTTTCGGGGCAGATAGTTTTGTTGAATTTTATGTTAAAAGATTTAAACTGTAATTGTATTACTTTTGAACATGATTGATGTCCCATTCAGCCAGGAAATGTTGAAACTCCTGGGAACTGTAATATGTAACGCCATCAGAGACTAATCTCTCTGGTGCTGTTTAAAGTGATATTATGGGCACTTTTCACTGTTGAATTGAGCTGAAAAGAATAAACAGGTCAAAAGAGTTAGTTAAAATGTGGTTACTTACCAATTATCTGCTACTCATCTTGCTACCATTTGTATATAAAAATATATTTTATATTCGAAATTTTAGGTGACTCACCCAGTCCTGTAAGCCAAAATGATCCGTAAAACAAAATTGTGTCTTTGTGTCGTATGAACGAATCTGCACTAAAACTAAATTTAGGCTCACATCGTACATGCATGATCAGTTGTCAAACGAAAGTACGGTTGATATACAAATGAATATTTTTCTCTTTCCGGGATATTGTTTTCGTATGTTGATGCTGCATTAACAAATATAAGTGTATACGAAGTGAAAACACCAAAAATAATCAACGGTTGCGATAGACACCTATAAACTGTTAGATGCCCATATTATCACTTTAATTTACCCAGTTCAAAGTATTTTGAGTAATAGTCACAGGCGAAAAGGTAGTCTTGACCATTAAATGTAAATACATCAGTGCCAACAGCCTGCCAAGGATAGAGAGGAAGTGGCTCTTTGATGAGTGCCAACAGCCTGCCGAGGATAGAGAGGAAGTGGCTCTTTGATGATTGAACTTCTGGGATCCAAACAAATTGGGCAATTGAGAACTACCTGTGCTGAGATATGCGGCCAGAACATGTTTTTATAATATTTTTCAATAGTTGATAATTAAGGTGCTAAACGCATTGGACTGCGAACACCGTCACATTATTGATGTATATGCCTACTGTAATTGATTTTACCATCCATACAGTCAGTGGTTTAAAGAATTTAAATTTCTTATTCATTGTTTGTTTGTTTTGTAATATGTTAATCACATATTTCTTGTCTGTATATAATATCACATATTTCTTGTCTGTATATAATAATAAATAGTTTAAATTTATTCAATTTAAACATCAACATGTGTCGTCTGCTGTACAGATTTAATACTTTAATGAACGCTTCATTTGTCTTTGTATATAACCCCCGCTAGAATGTACGGAGTCGCTATCGACTTTTGTGTTTGAATAGGTTTACAGGTAGTGTACAAGGCGTATAGTGCAATTAATGCTGATTGGCTGTTGTTCTTTTTCTTTCTGCTTTAAGGTTGACGGCGGCCATTTGACTGCAGTATATGCACTAAAACAGGCAGTATATCGTGCAAGCAAGAAGTTTGATCATGCCAAAGAAATAATAAGCAATACAAACACTGGTAATGTTTTATCAGAAGAGCCACGCCCGAGTACTTCCGGAAATGATATACAAATGGCAGAAGTTACAAGTTCTGATTCAACGTTAGTTGTAAAAATGAAATTGCAAAGAAAGCAAAAGAGCACATCAGAGAAGAAAAAGAAACAGAAAATCGATTACTTTGCCGGGGTTATCAAGAATTTGCGAAGAAAGAACCAATCATTGCGGCAAGCCGTGTCACGGATGAAGCAGAAAACAAAAGGAAAAGGACCGAAAACACCAACAACCCCAAGATCAACAGCTGAAAAAGAAATGAAAGAAGCAGGATTAGAGCCTAATCAACATGAAACAATTAGGAAGAAACTTGTCTTTGGACATTGCATAACAAATGAAATGAAACAGAGAATAGCCTCGGGAAATCGAAAAGGGGGTGAAATCATCAAAATAATTATTGCTGGTTCTATTCTGAGAAAGTATAGGCTAACACAATATGCAGCAAGACTTGTTGGAGTCCGTGTGAGGTCTAAGCAATATATGAATCACAGCTCTACGACACAGAAGTCACACAAAAAGATATACACAGCAGTAAGAGAATTCCTTGAAAGAGAGGATAATTCAAGACAATTACCTGGTAAAGCCGATTCAATTAAAAACGAAAAAAAAGAGAGAGTCCAAAAGTTTGTTTTAAATGACTATCTTAGAAACATATTCATAAAATTCAAAGCAGAATTTCCGAATCAGAAAATAAGTTTCGCCACGTTTTGTCGGGCAAGGCCAAAACATGTCACTTAGGTGAATTTTGCTGCCAGGGTTACATGTTTGTGCACAAAACATCAGAATTTTGCTTTACGGCTAAATTGTTTGAAGCGACATGGTGTATCAACAAATAAAATAAGGTAACATCGATCCAAGAACAGCAAATATGTTTCAAGCAATGGAAACGAGTCAAGTGTGATGATGGAAAATTTAGGACCAAATTGCTAGACGTAGATCAGAATAAAGTAGAGTTCATGGAAACTGCCGTTTGTGAATTTGAAGTATTCAAGGAGCATGCTCGCAAGGTAACTGAACAGTATCAAGCATTCAAGCAAATGAAAATGAGTCTTGCTGAAAAGAAAGATCATGTATTGGTTCAAATGGATTTTGCCGAAAACTATGGCATTAAGGAAATGGAAGAAATACAAAGTGCGTATTGGAACCAAGAGTCAGTAACATTGCATCCAGTAGTTATGTATTATAACAATGGCATAATATCCCACTCAAGCATGGTTGTAGTATCAGAGGTCTTGAATCATAATTCGTCCATGGTTCTGGCGATACTGGTTAAGGTTTTGTAGTGGGTAAAGGGAGTTCATCCAGGTGTAAAATTCATTCATTACTGGACTGACTCCCCTGTCTCACAGTATCGCAACAAAATGCTTTTTGATGCCGTTGCAAATCATCCACGATTGTACGGGGTTCAAGCAAGTTGGCACTACTTCGAGGCGGGCCATGGCAAAGGGGCCTGTGATGGTATTGGGGGTGTGGTAAAACGGACCGCAGACACAGCCTTAAAATCGGGAAAGGTAAACATCACAAATGGGAAAGATTTCTATGAATGGGGTTTGAAATTAGACAGTAAGATCAAGTATGAATTCATCGAGAGAACAGAGTATGAAGAAGCAAAAGAGAAGAACGATGTCCGCCAAAAGCATCTTAACACAGTAAAAGGTACTCTTGAAGTACATGCTGTTGTTGGTGTTAATGAAAACGAAGTTATGGTGAGAGATACAACTTGTGCCTGCAGCAACTGCCTTACTGACAAGGGCTTTATTTGGCCAGAAAATAACGTTTGTGGATGGAGAAAAGAGATCTTAAGTAAGACTGAAGAAGATTATCAGAACAAAGCCGCCGAAAATGTCGCCCTTTGAAAATGAAGATTTTGTTCCAGCTTTCACACAACATCCGGACAGAGAAAACGAGTGCGATACTGTAGAAGAAGAGATTACAAAAGAAGATTTCGTCGCTGCGCAATATGATGGAAAAAAAAATTTGGGAAAGTTTTAAATAAAGATGAAGGGTTATTTAAAATAAAATTCATGGAACATGGAAAAAAAGTGATAGATAGTTTAAAGTGGCCTATAAAAGATGACATACTGTGGATAGGGCAAAATGATATTATCTGCAAAGTAGATGAACCCATTTCAACAGGAAAAGGAAAGCGCTTTTTCAAATTATCAGAGCTAGACAGAAATAAGATTCAAATCGCTAAGCAAAACTAACACTTGTTACCATAACTAGAAGTGTGAACAAAAACTGCCTTCATCATCTTGGATATCGCTTTTTGTTCTGTTTTTCAAAGGCTCAAGTGGAAGAATGGCATTATTGTTATTTCTTAAACAATCATTACGAAGTCAGGAATAATGACTCGAATAACTTATTGTTGATGTTTGAAGTTTATGGATCGTGTTGATTTCAAGGTTTATTCCATTGTTTCATTCCCTTAAAAGGGTTTTGTAATTAAATATTATGTTGGTAGTTTACGTGACACATACTATTAATGTTAATAAACAAAACAGAAAACATATTTAACAGAATATACATTGTATCAAGAATCAAATGATATCGTTAAAGTTGACGAACATATTTGTACAGAAAAGCAAGGCTTTTTTTTTTCAAGTTTACTGAACTGTGTTGTATACAATTTAATTTTTTGCGCAAAAAGAATTGCTAAAAGAACTGATATGAAAGTCATTAGATGTATACATGTTTTAACAATTATTAAGAAGTAATGGGTAACGTGTTAAGTTATTTGTTTGATGTTAAGTGTTTATGAATCTTGTTAATTTTAGCAGTTATTAAAATGTTTCATACTTTTATATTAGCGATTCTTTATTTCTATGTTTGGAGGGGTATTTTACGCGACAAACGTCAGTTACAATTAAAATAAAAACATTGCTTAATACAGCATCTTTCAAAAGTAATTATCATAAAATAACCATATTCTATTAAAATACACAAATACAATTAATAGTTTAACACTCTCTGTTCTAGACGTAATTGTGGTAGTTTACGTGACGTTCAGTCTGGTATTTCAAAATTATTGTGCACATACTTCTTTTGCGCTAAATGTCTTGAACACAAGGTTTTTATGAATGAAATATTCGCATTGGTGATATCTGTGCATGGTCTCGAAGAAATCACTTGGTGTTGCTTTCCTATAATAATGTTAAAAAACACTGAAGTAATGGTCAGGAAAATAGCTCACGATTTAAACAATGATATATATATGATGGTCCAGCAATCCATTTTTTTTTGAAAATAAATTGGTCAAAAGCTATTTTGAATACAAACAGTAGTTATTGAAAGTAACTTTTGATTAACAAGAAAACTGTATGTGTTTGTGACTCGCCTGTAATGCAAGTTATTGGCTAGCACACCAAACCGTCATGTAAAATACAACTTGTAAATGTACAAAAGTTTCAAGCAGGTATTTAGACGAAAAAAAACACATGTAGATGATAACTATGTGTATTAAAGCTTCGTAGATATGTCCATCTTTCGATTTTAGAATTAATTTCTGGTAAAATCAGATTTTTTTTTCCACATGTTTGACCAAATAAAATTGGCCGAAATTTTGAGAATGAGTGTAGAAATGAATTTTCCCATGCAAAATATCGTATATGTAAAACTCTGTTTAACAAGTTTAATGGCAGGTTTTGGCAATTTTCCCGAAGTTTGTGTTATAATTTAAGATAATGAATAACTATAAAGTGTGATGAGACGCATGATTATAATTCGATTACGATTCGAGTTAACGAGCCAAATGAACATTTCAAATTTTATACAATACTTTAAAGTCTCCATAACGCTCAAAATCAACGAAAAAGTATTCGTTAAATAAAGTTAACACCTAAAAAATCAGTGTTCCTTATAGCAATAGCCACAATTTCAACGCTAGATGTGGTATGATAGCAAAGATTTTTGTAGATACAAAATGCTCGTTTTTATTTATTTGTGACCACAGTAAATACCATGTCGATTTCCTGCGAATATATCAATTGATACGACACACGGACACTAAAATGGTACCATGTTAAAACCATATTAAAAACGAGCAATTTGTTTCCGCAAACATCTGTTTTACAAGACCACATCTGGCGTTGAAATTTAGACGATGGCCATAAGGAACAATTATTTTTAATTGTTAAGCTTTATTTTACGAAATATTGTACGAAACTGTCGTTGATTTTGAGTATTAATGTTACTTTAACATAAAAAGGAACGAGATAAAAAAGAGGACAATGAAACAAACGCGGTTTTCTGTTGGTTTACCTTTTCACATACAATAGTTGTTTTTTTAAATATTTTGTTCCAATGTATACAATGGATGCTTGTCTTAGGAAAGGGTAATAAGCCTGTCAACCTCGTCACGGTCGAAAACCATATGACAGTGTTGTTTTTTTTTAGGTTTTTTGTTTATTATATTTTATAAACAAGAGTTCCGCGGTCGGAGATGACCGCATTGAAGCCGGATTTTTGATTTAAATGACAGGAAAGTACCTTTCGTGTTTTTGTCAATGCAATACTTAAATTACTGAAATATTGTTCAAAGGTCAAAATGAAATGTAAGTACTTTTCAAGGCATGAGCAAACCTTGTGTTATGTTTTGAATGCATATAACAATTTTAACATTTTAACATTGAAGGTCACAGTGACCTTGACCTTCAAATGAATGACATTGAAATGAGCAGTGGTGATCTTCTAGTACTGGCCAACCTTTATGTCAAGTTTGAAGACTCTAGGTACAAGCATACCAAAGTTATAACATGGAATAAGAACTTTAACATTTTTACCTACCAAAGTTATAAGAACTTTAACATTTTTACATTCAAGGTCACAGTGACCTTGACCTTAGAATGAATGACCTTGAAATGACCAGTGGTCATCTAAGTGTGCTTGCAAACCTTCATGTCAAGTTTGAAGACTCTATGTCCAAGCATACCAAAGTTATAACAATTTTAACATTTTAACATTTAAGGTCACAGTGACCTTGACCTTCAAATGAATGACATTGAAATGACCAGTGGTCATCTTCTAGTACTGGCCAATCTTTATTTCAAGTTTGAAGACTCTAGGTACAAGCATACCAAAGTTATAACATGAAATAAGAACTTTAACATTTTTACATTCAAGGTCACAGTGACCTTGACCTTCAAATGAATGACCTTGAAATGTCCAGTGGTTACTTACTAGTTCTGGCCAACCTTCATGTCAAGTTTCAAGACTCTAGGTCCAAGCATACCAAAGTTATAACAACTTTAACATTTTTACATTCAAGGTCACAGTGACCTTGACCTTCAAATGAATGACCTTGAAATGTCCAGTGGTTACTTACTAGTTCTGGCCAACCTTCATGTCAAGTTTCAAGACTCTAGGTCCAAGCATACCAAAGTTATAACAACTTTAACATTTTTATATTGAAGGTCACAGTGACCTTCACCTTCAAATGAATGACCTTGAAATGACCAGTGGTCATCTGTTAATCCTGGCCAACCTTCATGTCAAGTTTGAAGACTCTAGGTCCAAGCATACCAAAGTTATACCATGAAATAAGAACTTTAACATTTTTACATTCAAGGTCACAGTGACCTTGACCTTCAAATGAATGACCTTGAAATGACCAGTGGTTACTAACTAGTTATGGCCAACCTTCATGTCAAGTTTCAAGACTCTAGGTCCAAGCATACCAAAGTTATAACAACTTTAACATTTTTTATATTGAAGGTCACAGTGACCTTGACCTTCAAATGAATGACCTTGAAATGACCAGTGGTCATCTGTTAATCCTGGCCAACCTTCATGTCAAGTTTGAAGACTCTAGGTCCAAGCATACCAAAGTTATACCATGAAATAAGAACTTTAACATTTTCGAGCACGCCGCCCGCCCGCCCGCCCCCCCGCCCGCCCGCCCGCCCGCCCGACAACATCAATCTATAAGCCGAGATTTTTTCGAAAAAAATCCGGCTAAAAAATATCAATGTTTTACTTTTAAAATTTCTTTTAACTGCAACTGGTTAACTTTAATAAGTTTATTTCTTAACTCAAAACTAAGATATATACTTCTTTGAAATTTTAAATAAGACAAGTTGAAAACTGTTCTCTTTAAAATGACCACATTTTGTTTTGTTTCATTTTTTGTTCAAAACAGTTTATAATAAGCCTGCCAAACTCGTCATAGTCCAAACCATCAATTTTTTTCCTAAAGAGAGATTCTCATTTTTTTCCCCTGAAATGATCGAGAAAAAAAGAAATTCTTGTTTTCCTTTTAAGTGAATGCCTCTTTTTATAAAGAATGAAAAAGGTATCAACCAAATGTACCAAACTTTTGTTAAGATGGTGTTCAAATATGTTTCCTTGCCTGGTTTATATACTTGTAGTGTTAAGTTTGCAACCGGCATAGGTTTTTAAAAAGCATTTTAAGCAGACTTTTGTAATGTTTAATTTAATCAAATTAATTCATATTTGGCTTATGAAAATATGCATATAAATAGGCTAGATATCTTGAAAAAATGTAGTTTGTGTCAATTCTAAACTTTCGAAAACATGATGGGAGTCACTCTTTAAAGATATCAAGCATAATCGTCTTTTGAACTTAATTTTTTGGGGAAACGTACCCGCTATAATCCACGTTGTGAACTTGCGTAAAGCAGTACATGTCATGTATCCATCTAATAAACCGAGTCGCAGTCACAGGTTCCAATTTCTGAACGGAAAACGGACTGATGGACTTACGGGCGGCACATGTATAGTTCTCGCTCGTGCAATCGGTACGTAGGGGTGCGTCAGATAATATTGTGTTAAAATTGACACACTTTATTACTAGCAGAAGCTGTAACAACAAATTGTGGACGGATTGACGAACGGACGGCAGACGAAAACCGATCATCATAGTTCACGAGCTAAACAAACGAGCTAAACATCTTCAAGCTTTTTATCAGTTGTGTATATGAGTGCGTGGTAAAGGTATATTTGAGGTTACTTTCCCTCCATCTGACGTGTTATGGATATATTTTAGGTTACTTTACCTCCATTTGACATGATAAAAATATGTTTGAGGTTACTTTACATACATTTGACATTATAGACATGTTTGAGGTTACTTTACCTCCATTTACCGTGATAAATGAAAATATGAAATTACCTTACCTCCATCTGACGTCGATGACTTCAAACCAACCAAGACCAACACTGTCCAATGTGAGCCAGGCTCTGTATTAACGCCCACCAGATTCACTCAACAGATTGCGGACTACAAGCATTAGTCCACTGTTTCTACCATATGTACGAATGAGTCTTGCAACACTGAGTTCCCTGGGCCTATCTAAAGAAAAAGTAAGGACTTGACTTGGGTGAACGTAAATTTGAGGGTATCCATACTCTCTTACTATATCGGCGAACTGGTAACTAACCCTCTGCAATGTATACTGCATTAATGGAGAAAGTCTAATTGTGGAATGAATGATTCTTCTAATCGCAAGATACGGCAAATGAGGAATGCTCGTATTATTGAGCTGGTTAGATTCACCCTCCTCCTATGCATTGCTATAAGAATCCTCCTCTTCCACAGCATCATCAGTGGTGCAGTAATCCCCTTCCTGATTATCTCGTTTCTCATCATCCTCTTCTTGCGTTCCTTTGCCAACTCCCTCGTCATAGATTGTTGAGTCTTGGCTCACGTCTTTATCTTCTGTATTTGCATCTAAATCAACCCTTTCGTCATAATATTTTGAGTTTGGATCCTCCTCTTGATTTTCTTCAATTATATCTAAGCCACCAGCCTCAGTATATGTATTTGTGTGAGGAAAGCTCACTTCATCTTCTATGTTGGTATGAAAACCACTACCTTCGTCATCTGTACTAGAGTTGCGACACCTTAAGGGTTTCGCGTGATGGAATGAGTGGAGAGATGAAATCAAATTGAAAATCGATTATTTCTATAAAAAAATGGTACGAAAAAATATGTGGGTAGGAAAAAAAAACAAATTTGGGTACGAAAACAAATTTGAGTACGATAAAAAGGGTACAAACAAAATAAGGGAACGAAAAAACTATTTTGGTACGAAAAAAATGGGTACAAATAAAAAATAAGGTACGAAAAAATTTGTGTACGAAAAAAAATGAGTACGAACAAATGGGTACGAAGAAATTTGGGTACGAACAAATTTGTGTACGAAAAAATTGGGTACAAAAAAATGTGGGTACGAAAAAAAAATTGGTTATAAAAAAAATTAGGGTACGAAAAACTATTTGGGTACGAAAAAAAAGGTTTAAATAAAAATTTGGGTACAAAAAAAATTGGGAACAAAACGAATTTGGGTACGAAAAAAATTTGAGTACGAACAAATGGGTTCAAAGAAATTTGGGTTCTAACAAATTTGTGTAAAAAAAAATTGGGTACGAAAAAAAATTTGGTTATGAAAACCTATAGGGAACGAAAAAATTAGGGTACAAAAAACTATTTGGGTACGAAAAAAAAAGGGTACATATATAAATTTGGGTACAAAAAAAATTGGGTACGAAACAAATTTTTGCACCGACGGACAGACGAAGCGGCGACTATATGCTCCCCCTAAAAAATTTGGGGGGGGGAGCATAATAAACAAGTTATGGCAATTTAAAGGTGGTACGCAAACTTAATAATACATTTATCAATTATATGCTTATTCTAAGTGAAAAAAAGGCCATAATTGTTACAAAATGCTTGATACAGTTATCTGCTCTTGTTTATACATTGGGGTCATGTTGGTTAATAAGCAAAATACATGGTGTATGAACGCAATATGTCAAGTGACATAAAAAATATTTGAGGTCATATGCAAACTTTAACATAGATTTATCAATAATATGCATATTATTCTTAGTGAAAAAGGGCCTAATTCTGTTAAAATGCTTGATACAGTAAATGAGTTGTCTGCTCTTGTTTATAGATTGGGGTTATGTCGGTAATGAAGTATGCAAAATATAAAAGCAATATGTCAATGGACATAGGAAATATATTTGAGGTGGTACGCAAACATTCCAATGCGCACGCCGACGCCGGGTTGAGTAGGATAGCTCGACTATATATATTTCATATATAACAGTCAAGCTAAAATGTAAATATACCATAAACAACAGGCTAACCTCAATCACAACTTTAATGCAATGCTTATAACAATAGAGATACAATGATATGCCAGGGATTGAAACTAACTGTTTACTATTGTGGGCAACCATCTTTAGTATTTTGGTTGCCCAGATAAAGAATAACGAGCCCAGAAATATGAACATGTGAATATTATACATTCTTTTAATAAAATAATAGATAATTAAATACATTTGCTGACAACACATGTTCAATGCATGATGTTTTATTATGAGCCTGAATTGAATCATGTCCTATTCCTAAATAATGAATGTTATTTAACTAGTATTGATCCATGGTGATCAATTGTTTTTCAATTTTTATTGCAGTGAATTGTTTTAAGCTTTAAAAAAAAGAAGTTTACCAACTTTTGAAATTGAGTTGCCCAGGCAAAAATCTACTTGCCCCGGGTTCACGGTAAACCACTTATTTCCATCCCTGTATGCTCTTCATTTTCTGTTCTTCCATCCCATTCTCCAAATTAAATTTAAAGCCGATATTTTTTAATAACATTAGTATGAATTACTAACCATTATCACCCAAAAAACAATTTTACAAAGCTGTAATCCCGTCGTAGAGATTTAGTTTACTATTATCAGTGTTCTCTTTAAATACCGGCTGCTAGCGATCTTGCCGGTTACATTAACTCTTGATGCCGGCTACTTTTCCCAAATATATCAAGTAAATGTCACAAATGCTTTGGTTTTACTGCATAGTTGCCGGCCATATAACTGGCTACTCAAATTTTTCTGGAAAACACTGAACTATGCATGACAAACACACAAAAATTAAATACATCTTAGATTCATTGTAAAAAATAAATTGACACTTCCAGCTTGTCGTCACTAAAATCCAAAGATTCAAATAATTTTCCACGAGATACGTCAACAATTGCGTAATCAAATGAATGAAAAATAAAAGTAAAGAAAGCCGGATTTTACATAAATTTCAGGTTGAAACACAACAAGGTAAAGGTAGTCGGCGAGATATAATAATAATACAGTTAGTAAGGCTCGTACCCTGGGTACGGTAAATATACTAAAACATACCCGGGAATTTTAACACTAAATCGGTTGTTGTCGGCTATTTTGTAAAAATTAATTATGTTTACATTTATGTCAATTTTCTGTTAAATGGCATTTATACAATGTATTATCAAAACTCATTTTTACAATCATTAATGTGATTCAATTTAAAATCTTAAATTGTTTAAAGTCGCGTCATTGTATGACGTTGTCAAGTATATTTTCCGCGATGTCGCACGTTCACTTTTTACCGTCATAGATTTTTTTAAAGAAACATTTTTTGGTTTGCGAGGTCCGTTAAATGGGGAACACCATATTTGGTATTTATATTATGTTTTAACAAATAATTCATGCTGTGTAATAAATATTGTATAAGATATTTCGATATTTATTGAAAATGTTTCAAATTGTTATTTATGAAACCTTTTATTCAGGGTTCCCGCTGTCGATCGCCATTGGCGCCAATTGCGACAAAATAAAAAATCTGGCGACAAAATTTCGTAAATGGCGATTTTAAAAAAATCGGCATTTTTCTGCGTTCATATTTTCTTAAAATGACAAAAGACGCTGTGTTTACCAGCCGCTTTACGGCAGTCGTAATACTATAGATTTCCATGGTGTAAGCGATACAGCTGTAATCAATGGAGCGTGGTGCTGACTGCCGACTACCGCAAAGTGGAATGTTATGGTGATAATTGCGATTAGCTGGGGTGTTGTTGCAAGTTATCTTAATTGGTCGGCAGTTTTATTGCTTCAGAGATAAGGCAATATTGAAATATACCGACTTTGCGCTTAAATGTGAAGTGTTTGTCACAGTGTTCGAAGCAGATTCAAGACCGTTAAATTGACAACAATGACAATCAAAAAGGTAAGTATCGATTGTTTTTAGAAAAATCGGTGTAATTATAGAAAATAGTAAAACATTTTACATCTATTGGTTCTATTTAAACGGTGACATATTGCTGTTTCACTCGTCAAAATGGCAAGTTCAGAGTGTAAAACGACTTTTAGAAAGTGAACATTAGATGCTGCTTATTTTGAGACTCATTCAAAATGCAAACGTTCCCACCGCTATTGTTCACCAGCTAACAAACAAAAACCAAACAAAGACAGTTGTTTATCAGAATTTCATTTCCTTCAATATGATTGCCAACACACAATCTATGCTGTGTGAACTCTTTATATCCTCAACACTTATCAATTCATTCACTACCGGATGTACCTTAAAAAAAGGTAAACATAGTTTAGCACATGGAAATCAATTTGACATTTGATATACACAAATGCTTATTTTATTTGACTGTTGTGTTAAGGGCTCTATGTAGTAGATCATATGCTAGCACACATTTATATTATTTATATACTTCACATTCATTGATTATTATTAGTATTATATTAATATTATATTTCCCTTTTTGTATTTTCAGAATACCACAAAGCTTCTGAAGCACCCAAACTGTGGCAACATATTCAGGCTGCTAAGAAGGTGTCAATCAACAAGAGTTACAACTGATTGAATGTGCCTTTATTTAATTAACAATGTTAAATGTGTTGTTATTATTAATACTACTGTTATTAAATCGATTCCTTTAACATACTGTAAATGCTCAGTTTTTGTTTGTATTATAAAAACATGATCTTCATTGCCCGAATGTAGCCCCAGTGTGGCGACAACTTTTTAAATTTGGCGAAAGTAAGTGGCGACAACTTTTGAAAGCCCAGAGGGAACCCTGTTATTCTAATGAGTGTATGCTATCATATTATACTTCGAATAGCAGATCTGTTGTACTATAATCGTATTATTCATTCTTTATTGTTAATTTCATTTATTGTAGAGAATCGTCAATGTTACATCTAGACGCCAATCCTTGTCGTTAGTGTTAGTTTTCAATGCTTGTTATCATTGCCGTCAATGTTAGTCGTCAATCCTTATCGTCATTATACATGAAGGAAATAAAAGCAGAAACAGAGACGTATTCTTGATTACTTGATTATTCCTACGGCGTCCTCTCAACACTCATACTAAAAAGCATGTTGATGCAGATTTTTTTTAAAGAGAAGTTTCTTTAAGGTAAACAATATTGTTTTACTTTAATCGCTAGCATGTTTAACGACATCGGATTTTTGGCAGATATACAACTCGGATACAATCTAATATTTGCGGGTATGTTTAAGTTTCTTTACCGTACCCGGGCTACATGTAAGTAAAGTTAAGAGTACCCGGGGTACATGTACCGGTAAGTAGTACCCGAGCCGAGAATGTCAATTGAAGGTGTTAGAGATGCATTGAACCATAAGATTAAAAAGGGTAATAAACCACGGGCTTATTAAAATTAAAACGATGACATTACATTGTACCAGCTGTTTATTGTTGTATACTGTAAGCTTGAAATATTTTTAATAATGTAAACAACTTACCTTGTATAAAGTTGGCACATTGTTGTCAGGTGTAGAAACTATTATACTTATTTCTGTTAAGTTGCACTGGCTGAACCAAAAGAATTATGTAGTCGTTTCTAAATAATCACGAAACAATCTACTAATGCATATATGCTTGCCAGTTGCTGAGTTTGTGCATTTCCATTCATTATACTATCGGCCTTGGCAAACAGCGTAGACTCAGATTAGACGCCGCATGATGTCTGCTATTTGGTACGCAGAAGATTTGCATATCCACGGGTGTTTTATGTCAAATGTTATGGTTTTCAATAGATCGTATACTTATCTACAAAACAGCGAATTAGCGTTCACTTTACATCAGTTTTAATTATGTTATTTTGTTAATACTTTCTCGCGTTCTTTTCGCCATTGGTCGACGCCGTCTGCTATTTCCAACGATGAAGATTTCCATATCCACTGGCGTTTTTTTATGTCAAATGTTAGTGTTTTCCAATGGATCGTATACTTATCTACAAAACAGATAAGTAGCGTTCACTTTACATCGTTTGAGATGATGTTTTTTTGTAAATACTTTCTAAGCGTTCATTCTGACGAAGTCGACCATTTTGACGGGTGTGAAGAAATACCGAATTTCCCGTAATTACCAAAATCCTCAGAAATCCACGAGATCCCACGAAATCCCCATTAATATTGATTGTGTATTGAAAAACTGCGTATTTTAATATAGATCGTTGCGAAATACACTGAAATCACTAATGAAACATTGTTTTTATCAAAGTTTGATTTCGGGGATTTCGGTAGGACTTCGGTATATCCACATACCGCATTTTGTAATTCCGGTTTCGTCAAACTTGCGAAACTTTTTCGTGATTTAATCAAAAAACTTGATTTTTCCCAGGTATAACGCCTACGCCAACAGGTAGATCGCATTCTTGTCCATATACATGTCAAATTTCAGCAAACGTGCTAGGCCAGTTTTCAAGAAACTCAAATCGCGGTGATTCTCGCCACCTTAACGAAACTTAGCCCCCTTTATCATTCGTTCGAATGAACGTCATCAATGATGACGTCCAATACATCACTCATTCCATACTAGAGTTGCGACACCTTAAGGGTTTCGCGTGATGGAATGAGTGGAGATATCAAATCAAATAAAAAAAAAATTGGTACGAAAAAATATGTGGGTACGAAAAAAAACAAATTTGGGCATGAAAACAAATTTGAGTACGAAAAAAAAGGGTACGAACAAAATAAGGGTACGAAAAACTATTTGGGTACGAAAAAAATGGGTACCAATTAAAAAATTAGGTACGAAAAAATTCGGGTACGAAAAAAAAATGACTACGAACAAATGGGTACGAAAAAAATTTGGGTACGAACAACTTTGTGTACGAAAAAAAAATGGGTATGAAAAAAATGTGGGTAGGAAAAAAAACAATTTGGTTACGAAAACAAATTAGAATACGAAAAATATAGGGAACGAAAAAAATTAGGGTACGAAAAAACTATTTGGGTACGAAAAAAATGGGTACGAATAAAAGTTTTGGTACGAAACAAATTTGGGTATGAAAAAAATGGGTACGAAACAAAATTTGGGTACGAAAAAATTTGGGTACAAAAAACATTTGGGTACGAAAACCATTTGGGTACGAACAAAATGGGTAGGAAAAAAAATTGGGTAATACAAAAATTGGGAACGGACACATTTGGAACGAAAAAATGGGTACGAAAAAAATTTGGGTACGAAAAAAATGGGTACGAAAAAAAATTTGGGTACGAACAAATTTGGGTACGAAAAACATTTGGGTATGAAAAAAATGGGTACGAAAAAAAATTGGGTACAAAAAAAATTTGGGTACAAAAAAAAAATGGGTACATAAAAAAATTGGGTACGAAAAACATTTGGGTTCGAAAAAAAAGGGGACGAAAAAAAGAATTGGGTACGAACAAATTAGGGTACAAAAAACATTTGGGTACGAACAAAATGGGTACGAAAAAAAAAATTGGGTACGAAAAAAATTTAAGGACGAAACAATGGGTACAAAAAAAATAGGTACGAAAAAAATATGGTTACGAAATATTATGGGTACGAATTTGTTTATATTAAAAATCAATTTTGAATTGTCTAGCGGGTGAATCGTCTTGTGGGGGTGAATTGTCTTGGGGTTGCTATTAACACTACATGTACTTCCGGCTTATCCATGTGTTTAAAGCGATTGCGCAAATAAAAAACACCACTTTTTCGTCATTTTATCAAAAACTGGATTTTTCCCAGATATGACGAAAAACGCCATATACATGAGAAATTTCAGCACAAGTGTCGGGCCAGTTTCAACACTCTCAAATCGCTGCTATACGCTGGAGCTTATCGAATTTTAGTCGCCATTATCATTTGTTCAATTGAACGTCAACAAATGATGACGTCAATATAGCACTTATTCTATAAAAACCAGGAGTCAATGACCCTGCACCGAAATTTTGAGGTGTCAAATTGAAAAATTCTGGGGTCAACTTTGAAGTGCGTTAATTGTGTTTTTGTCTGTATTATTCAATTTTTTTAGATAAAAACATGCTCCAAGAGTTACACAATATCTAAAAAAAGTTATACTGCGTTATTAAATAAAAATACCATGATACATAACACAACATATTTTAATGAATTGGTACACAAAGATAAGGACAAAATATCAATAATTTGTGCGAACAATATCAACTTTAAGTTTTTCAAAAACAAAACATGTTCATTTTACAACTTATTATTTCTATCACTATACTATGTTTATTTGTTAAAACAATAAATGCTCATTAAAATCTACTTCATCATAACACATTTAAGTAATTTAAGATATGTACCTGTAGCACCTTTTCATTACATATTTATCCTTGTTATTTTATCATCATCCCTATGATAGCTTTTGTACAAAAACACAATCTAAATGCATGGAACATCTAGTATATCTATTACTGTTTATCCGAATACTATACATGTTGGAAATATATACACTTAAGAATGCCTTACCAGTAGTAGTTTAACTTTAATAATCCAAAATTTCCTTGTTGTTATCTGGTTTAACAAACCTTATTTAATGTTCGTTAAATCCAGTTAATGCTATCTCCATTATTGAATCCCCATTACTTGTAATTTGAATTGTTGTTGTTGTTTGAATCGCCATTTTTTAATTGAACGCGGGTTTAATGTTAATTTACAATACGTCCGCTAATTACAATGTCAAAGGTCAAGACGTAGCAATTTAATTCTACTCGGATAATTTATATCTAATTGAGAAAATGTGTTTTCTTAATGTTTATGTGTAGTATTATGACTTGTGAGTATAAAAAAACAACGCCCGGGGTAGACCTCTATTCCCTCGATTATAGACCGAGTTTCAAATACTGAAACATTAATTTTGATTAGGAGCACAGGCCGATTTATTACCATGGAACTGGAGATGTTAACTGACTGACACACGGGTTAAATTTTCGATGCGTCAAAATGACGCACGGCAGAAAAAAGGGTTGCGTCAAAAATGAGTCATTTTTAATTTGCTCGCGTCAAATCGCAGGATTCTGCTTCTATTGAAATCGCTGGTCCAATATTTGTTTTGAAGTTAAATATGCATACCGATGTTGATGAAGATTAGACTAACAGTGTAGTGTGACTTCTGTGGTATAAACATGCTTTTTGTTTGTTTAATATATTAACCAATTTTGTTAGCTCAAATGACCCAGTGTCAAACTTGGCTGAGATTTAATTTATACAAATCTTCTGACCAAACTTCATTAAGATTTGCGAATAAATTAAAGAAAGCGAAACAGTTTTTCAAATTCAGCCAAGACATCATTAGAACAAATGACCTGACCAAGTTTCTTGAAGGATGCACAGTAAATGTGATTTCTAGAGTGGTAACAAGATTTTACTATAGCCATTGGCCCATATAAAGAAAACTGCTATGCCCTCAACGGCCATGGTTTTGAACCGACAGAACATTTTTAACTATACCCAGAATTAATAAAACCTTATCAAACATTAGTAATTTGAATGACTATACATGTATTAAACACCCCAAAAAACTCATGAATGTAAAATCAAACCCCGTTGTTGTTTACTTTTCAACCCCAGTTTGTGAGAAATAAATGGGTTTCTAAAATTTATCGCATGGAAATGGTATATACAATACTAATAATTCAACTTGTCATAAAAAATTTGAGTGCACAATTATATTTACAGAGTAATCTGTCATATCTATTACCTGTCAATAATACCCGAAAGGGGAGTTAGACAGTATACAGTCTTGGCCAAACATGGCCGGACCAACGGACACGTCCTGTAAAATTGTGTAAGGTCTGGCCTGTCTGTCAAATTTTACAGGACTGATTGTCCGGTAAAAAAAACAAAAACAAATTCATAGGTTTGTATAGGTTTGTTAATGGCTCTGAAAGTTTTCTGAGGTGCAAAAATAGCAATAGCGTCTTTATGCACGTGCTTTTCCGTACCAACGCTCTTTCTGCTGACGGAATTTTCCGAGGGCACCTGATTGGTCTATTTATGTGCATCTTACAAATGCGGGTCAGGACGGTCCAAATACATGACGGCCTAGTCGCTTAACAAGATAATCATAAATCTGATTATTACAATTTAAATGATGCAGATATCAATTTGTGTGGTTTTAATAGCAATAGTAATGTATAATAATGATCATTGTCATTCAAACCGTTATTATCTTGGCTATCAATGTCCATGCGTGAAACAGGCCGGTTGTCATTTATCGAGGCCGTTGTAAGTTTAGGCTGTATTGACCAGACTCATACCTGACATGCGCGCTAAGCATAGCTTAGACTAGTTAAAAAAGTATAAAGTACTTTTGTTTTGGAAATTGTTCTTAAGATATTACAAAGAAGCGATTCCTGTTTATATTCACTGTTAACATGCGTTCAGCATTTAAAAAAAACAAGATGTGTTTGTGAAACACAATGTCCCCCTATATGATGTTTGACATTGTAGGATGACCTTGACCTTGTGAAGGATGACCTTGACCTTGACCTTTCACCACTCAAAATGTGCAGCTCCATGAGATACACATGCATGCCAAATATCAAGTTGCTATCTTCAATATTGCAAAAGTATTCATAAAATAAGCGATTTGGGCCACATATATTTGACCTCTGACCTTGAAGGATGACCTTGACCTTGACCTTTCACCACTCAAATATGAGCAGCTCCATGAGATGCACATGCATGCCAAATATCAAGTTGCTATCTTCAATATTGCAAAAGTATTCATAAAATGAGCGATTTTGGTCACATATAATTGATCTCTAGCCTTGAAGGATGACCTTGACCTTGACCTTTCACCACTCAAAATGTGCAGCTCCATGAGATACACATGCATGCCAAATATCAAGTTGCTATCTTCAATATTGCAAAAGTATTCATAAAATGAGCGATTTTGGCCACATATATTTGACCTCTGACCTTGAAGGATGACCTTGACCTTGACCTTTCACCACTCAAAATGTGCAGCTTCATGAGATACACATGCATGCCAAATATGAAGTTGCTATCTTCAATATAGCAAAAGTTATTGCAAAATGTTAAAGTTGGCGCAAACAGACAGACAGACCAACAGACAGACAGGGCAAAAACAATATGTCCCCCACTACTATAGTGGGGGACATAAAAATTGCTAAACAAAACTAGTACCATGTATGGCGTGTATTATTATTTAACGTCAGATACAAATGTGTGACCTTAAAATTAATAGCTATTCAATAATTTTATCATTTTATATCATAAACACCTTTGACTGAGCATATATAGATAGATAGAAAAACCACACGCTGCACATATTACAGGCTTTTGTATTGCAGATATTTAATTTCTTCTTTGCATATTCAATTAATAAAAAAACTCAAATAGATGTCTATTCTTAGTTTGCTGTCTTATTGTACCCTCAAATTATAAATGTTTCTTCAATAATTGAATTTTCAGAAACCTCATTCTTTAAAAGAAATTTTCAAAGTTATTTGGTTAAAGCCACACATTTTGAAATGAAATACATGTTAATCAATACATAAAGATGCAATTTGAAAGTGTGCAAAATTGTCATTAAATCTATAGCCTTACATGTGTATATTCTAATTGGCATAGATAAAATTAAATCTATAGCCTAGTTAGAAAATAATATATTATTGTTTAAATGGTACCGCTTTTAAACCAAAAGTAGGATTTGTAGACATAAATGTCTATTTCGACAAATGCAATTATTTTTAAGTTTTAAAGCGCAAAAAAGACTGATTTCTACCTTGTAATCACCAGATATATTCTAAATGGCAAAGATAAAAATATGTTTATTATTTATACATAAATTTACTATGCCATGCAGTTAATTTTTAGGTGTGTGGCTTTAAGTCATTTACAAAGTTGAGCAAATATAATCATTTTTCTACAAATAAATCATCCTCTGAAGCCCCCACTGAGATTCAAACTCAGACCTCTTTCCTCTGTAAAGGAAAGTATTCTATCTTGAAATACAAGGGCATGTAAGAGGAAAGTTAGCTATTTTAAATCTATCAACAAATAGATTTGAACAATATTTATATGTTATTAAAATATGCAAACATCCCATAAGTTTATTTTTCACATGACCTTCAAAACAGAACAGACATCTCTGAATCTGCAATACATTACATTCTTAAGTGTTAACAAGGTAAATGTTACGACTAACAACAGACGACACACAAAAGGCGATCACAAAATCCAGAGTTTAAAAGAATTTACGATACACGAGATACGTATTTCATACTTTACAAGAGCGAAGGAGTCATAAAAAAACTTAATTTATTATTAGCAACACGCTTACCTCAATTTTAACTTAAACCCAATGCTTTAAACAATAAAGTTACAATGATATGAACTTCCATTTTCTGTTCTTCCTTCCCTTTCTCAAATTTTATTTAAAACCACACTATTTTTTAATTATAAAAGTATAAAATGCTAACCATTCTGACCTTAAACACAATATAGGAAACCGTACATCCAACTTGTCGTCATTAAAGTCCAGAGTTTACATGAAATTATGTTACACGAGATATGTATTTCATACTACACTACGCGACCCGTGATTTTTGCCGCGATTCTCGCATCACCGCATGTACATGTAACATATATGTTTACACTTACATTATACATTGCAATAATAAAGCTTTTGTTGTTGTTGTATACAATGGGCGTATTAGCTAAAATACTCCCGTTCCGACATGAATTTGATGAAGTATTGTCGGAAGCTTTAACGGCTCCAAATTAATATAACAGTGCAGAATGATCATGCAATAATTATTGAACATAACATGTAAACATTATTTAATTATATTCCAGGCCCGAATACACTACCACTTTTCAAATTCCATATTGTTGCCATATACATGTAGCACTGTCTTAATTGAAAGTTGCATAGTGTTTTGTCATTGGTCGGTTATAAATACCTTGTTTCTCTATACATGGTATTTGATTTAGACAAAACTAATAATTTGGTAATTTACGAGAAATATGATATAAGCTTTTTAAATACGCTCGTCCCGCATTATGCACTGTACTCTTTACACTTCTGAAAAATGGCGTAGTCATATGGTTGTGTTAATGAAATTCTCAAACATATTTACCGATATAAATGTTTAAGATTATTTTTTCGTAAGTGATGTTGTAATTATGTTGGATTATTTGATAATTGTGAACATTAGAAAAGCGTTATGTATACAGTTATCGATACAATTTGGTTTATATGCATGAATTGCTGAATCATCGATGTCACCGATATCCACTGCGATCATGGCGAATCACCGCAAACTGAGGGGAATCAGGGCGAAGATTATCTTGCTCTCGCACGACGGCAGAGTGACGAATCACGTGAAATCGCGGTGATTTTCCACTCAAAAAGCAAACTGTTCGCCTTGACTCCGCAAATTAGGCAACAATCACGGGTCTCGTAGTGTATACATTGTATATACAGAAGCGAAGGAGTCATAAAAAAACTAAATTTAGTATTAACGACACGCTTACATGTACATCAATTTTAACTTTAATCCTTTGCTTAAAACAATAAAGTTACAAAGATATGAACCTCCAATATTGGTCATCCTTCTCTTTCTCAAAATTTATTAAAAACCACACTATTTTTTTTTTAATTTGTGTATCAATTCTAACCATTCTTACCTAAAACATGATTAACCTTTTCAGTGCGGGAACCGAATTTTGAAGGCATTTGCAAACAGTTTGGATCCAGATGGGACGCCACAGAATGTTGCGTCTCATCAGGGTCCAAACTGTTTGCTATTCTGATAATATTCTTTGAAAAAAAATCGAAGAAAATGCTAATTTTAGAAATTCAGCAGACGACATTTTAGCAGACGACAAATTTCCCAGCATGCAAAGGGTTAAGGAAACCGAAATCTTTACGCAGCGAGTTATTTATTCTTATGGAAGATTAAATTATGCATGACAAAAATACAATCGGAAATATTTTTACAATCTTTTGATGCTTTAAAAAATATTTTACTGTTAAATAAAATAACACGTCTGACTTGTCGTCATTAAAATCCAGAGTTTTAATGAAATTACGTTACACGAGATATGCATTTCATACCATATTAGAGCAAAGGAGACATAAAGAACTTAATTAGGTATAAGCAACACGCTTACCTAAATTTAAACTTTAATCCAATTCTTAAAACAATAAAGTTGCAAGATACAGTAACATGCATGCACTTCCATTTTCTGTGATTTTTTTGCGTTCCATTTCTCAAAATTTATTTACAACCACACTAATTCTTAATTACATTTGTATCAAATGCTTAACATAACAAAGCCGTAATCCTGTCGCTGTAAGTTATTTTATTCCTATGAAAATTTAAATTATGCATGGCAAACACAAAATCCAAAATAATTTTGGATTCTTTCTATGCTTTAAAACATATTTAACTGCACGACTGACTTGTAGTCATTAAAATCCAGAGTTTAAATGAAAATACGCCACACGAGATATAGCTGTATTTCATATCAATTCATGTGTGCTGAACAAAGGGGCAATTATACACTAGGCTTACAATGCTTAAACCAAAAGGTTCCAAATTGTTGCAAACAAATAAATTAAACATTCACATTTATCAATTATAATTACAAGCTATTTGTTTTTGTTCTGCTATAAATTGTGGTGTGGTCAACCTATGAGAGAATCAGGTGAACCACTGCCCTAATCAGAAATCAGTCTGAATTAATGTTACTCAGCTTTACATATTCTACTAATTATTAATTAAATTAAAAAATTAAATCTTGACAGAACCTTGGCAAGTTGACGATGCTTATAATTTGAGAAGTTAATGATTTATAATCATCGAGGGGGGTATTCCAGACGTAAAACATTGCATCATTTCATGGAAAACAGCTGCACAACTGTATGCGAAAAGGTAAAACAGTATATTCTATCGAGAACTAACTTGCATAGCAACGTCCGAAATGTGCAAACTCCGACATCTATTTCGATATTTATAAATTCAAGATATAACGTTAACTGAACTGTTGTACAGAAATCAAACTATAAAACTTTTGTTTTGATAAAAAAAATAAGCAAAGCAAACCAAAAAAACTTACCCTTTTAACGGCAAAACAATTAATTTATCCAATATTCAACACATGTATTTCCATTCAAATTATGCCCTTGTCCTTGAACTTTTACGGTTGATTGTCGTTTCGTGCCACTACCAGTTCGTGCCACTAATATGTTTGTTGTTTATTTTTCAAGGTAAGTTTCGTAATAAATAAATGTGTTTGAAAACTTTCTCGCATGGTAATGGTATATAAAATTCAACTCATCGGACAAAGTCAAGAACAATGACACTTACCAAGTTTTCTGAACAACCGTACATAGCGCAAAATGCGGGAGCCGCGTGATGTCTATTTCCATATCCACGGGTGTGTTTATGTCAAATGCTAGTGTTTTTCATAGATCGTATACTTATCTAAAAAACGGCGAAGTAGCGGTCACTTTAATTATTTTGATGATGTTATTTTGTAAATACTTTCTCGCGTTCTTTTCGAACGTTCATTGGCAGCCATTTTGATTGTTGGTTGTATACTTCCGAAATTATGTGTTTTAATGACTCTCAAAAATGTTTTTAGTGCAGAAATTGTAGTTTTAAGTATCAATTTCTCGGATTTATTTTATATATTTTGTTAACTTATTTGCGTTTAAATTTGATTGTTTGTTGTTTACTTGCGAACTATTTTTCATGTGTACGCTAGTGGATATGTAATCAGGTTACCATATTTACATCAATGAAATTTAACTGTTGTTTGTTTTTGTTTGTTTTGTTAATATTTTCTAAACGGGTTCAGCTTCGTATGTTAAACGCAATATGAACTTATTTATTAATTTGGGAATAAAATCGCAATATGTATTAATTAAAATCAAATTTGAAGTTTCTATCGCGTGAATTGTCTCCTTGGGTTGAATTGTGTTTGGGTTGCTATTAACGCTATTAACGCTTCCGGCGAGAACTCATTTTATAGCGATTGCGCAATAAAAAACACCACTTTTTCGTAATTTTATGAAAAACTGGACTTTTCCCAGATATGACGAATACGCCATCGTGTAGATCGAGTTCTGGTCCATATACATGTCAAATTTCAGCACAAGTGTTGGGCCAGTTTTCAAGACTCCCAAATCGCTGCTATACGCTGGAGCTTAACGAATTTTAGCCCCCTTTATCATTCGTTCGATTGAACGTCATCAATGATGACGTCCAATACATCACTCATTCCATATTTCTGTTGGAACCATACTTTTCATCTCCCATGTTGCTTTCGGAATCATTGCCGTCGTCATAAATATTTGCATCAGATCCATGCACTTCATCGTCCATGTTGCTATCTGAACCAGCCCCATTGTCATATGTTTTTTCGTCAGATTCATGATAGGGGCAATGTTTATTATAGTCTTTATTTGTATCTAAAACACCCCCCTCGTCATAAAACATATTTCTGTCAGAGCCCCTTTTCATATCTTCAATCGTAACAGTCCCCTCCTCCTCGTCATCGGTATGTGAACCCGTCTCATTATCATATTCTTCAAAGACAAAACTCTATCCATCATTTTCATCATTGCCAGTACATCGTTCATCATTTCCAATCACATCGAAACTGTTTTTATCATCACTATTGCACTCAGAACCATCTTTATCAGTGTTAACTTTATTTTCATCAGCACCTTCTAAATTCCCATTACTCTCACTTTCAGACACACTTGGCATTGTAATGCTGTCTAATATATCACGGAAAGCACTTTCGTTCATAATTGTAATGGATACGTAGTGTATTTCTGGATAAAATCCTAGAGTAAATGTTGTCAAGTCGTCTGAGTATATGCCAGTGTTAGAAATAATACGGTTATAATCTCTGTCTTGTGAGTTTACAACAATGAACTGACAATTCAACTCTCTAGCAAGGGCAAGAAGAGTAAAGTTGTCACCGAAGGTGTTTTTTGTTTGCCATTCGCTGTAAATATCTAACTATTGGGCCTTCAGTAAAACTGCTGTAATGATCCTTATTTTCTTTGATGTGATCTACTGCCATTTGTTGGAGTTGCATTCCTGTCCTGTAGATGCCTATATTCTGGACTTGATGACTGATGAAATTGAATTGGCAATTTGATGCCTCCTGTGGCTTATGAACTATATGGGTATCTACATTATGAATGAATGATCTTACATCATTCGGCGGAGGGTTTTGACAAGCATTATCGTCTACAATTTCGTCGACATTGTTTTCACGGGCAGATCTTTCGCTTGGTATATAAAACCTCTGTCTATGCAATCTTCGTCTTTTACTCGGCGGAGGGTTTTGACAAGCATTATCGTCTACCTTTTCGTCGACATTGTTTTCACAGGCAGATCTTTCGATTGGTATATAAAACCTCTGTCTATGCAATCTTCGTCTTTCACTTTCTCGGAAGGTTTGTAAGGATTTCTCTCTTTTGTTTCTTTCCTCTTCTAACGTTCTACTTGTTATGTGTTCCACCGATACCAATTCAGTAACGACCGAATCATCCTGTTTCCTATATATCACTCGGTACCTTGAAAAGCCGCGCGATCTCTGTAAGACTTTTCCTTTTAGTATATACCTTTTGTATTGTACCTTCTTTCCAAAAGGGTAGCGGAGAAATATGTGAGCAACTTTCTCATAAACAGTGCACGGCCGCCTTTTCATTTGAGATTCATTCAGTCGCTTGTTACATTTAATTGAAGCTCGTTAAGCATTTTTCCTAATTTCATCAGCTGATTTTTCAAACCCCGCCCAAAATACACGGCAAAGGAAGTCTGGCATGAAAGAACCTCTTTTGGTTGTTTGTTTATGCTGTTTACTATATCTTGAAGACATTCTACCCAGTTAAAGCCCCTACGCCGACACCTGTACATCTCATACATTATCTTTTGTCGTATCTAATCCTGTTCTGACGCTCTTCTTTGCCTTGGCTCTGAGGATGATATGGCCGTCTCTTTGTTACTTTCACATTCTTATCCTTTAACAGCTTATCAACTTCACCTAGGAACTCCGAGCCGTTGTCACATTGTACGATTTGCGGCAAACCGTGCTCTCCAAAAACATCATTTAAAGCTTTTGAAACACAGTTTGATGACTTATTTTCGAGAGGTCGACATAAAAGGTACCTGGAAAATACGTCTACCAGAGTAAAGTTGTATCGGAACCTCCGGTTTTCAAACTCAACATCTGACATTTTGACCAGATCTATCTGGACCCTCTCGAATACATAATTTGCTTCAACAAACTTCATGGGAGCTTTATTTGTAAATTTACAATTCAGGTGGCCGTGCATTTCGCTTTGGTCAAGAACTGTCCTTACTTTCCGTTCGCTTATACCAGATAGCTTTTGCTTCATGTCATATGCTAGCGAACGAGCCCCACTACCCTTAAAGTAACAATCACGCTCAAAAATATCGAATATTTCGTTAAATAAAGCTTACCCATAACAAAATCAATGTTCCTTTTAGCAAAATGCAAAATTTCAACGTTAGATGTTGTCTGGTAGAATTGATTTAACGAGATACAAAATGCTCGTTTTTATTGTTTTTGGCCACAAATAATTCCATTTATATCTCCCGTGAAATATCCGAACATTTACGGGCGAACACGAGATTGGATACGGTAAGCGTCGGAAGCATGACGTAGCTCTCATGAATAATCATACTGTGAAATCAAAATGAATTCTGGGTAACTGGAACTTAGTGAATGCGAAAATGGCTTGTATAAATTATGCAAATGAACGCAACCCGAATGAATCCGATCCTGACTCGAAAGCGAAAGTAGATTACATCGTGGAACGATATTTAGATGCTTAAAACTTGCCGAATGCTTGTAATATAACGTTTTTACATCAATGTTACTTGTTTTTAGGGTCTTCCTATTGTTATTAACCATCGTATGGTACTATTTGTTGTCGAATGTTTTTATATAGCATAATACAGTAGCAGTATGTATTGGTGAGCGTGATAGTGACTTTAAACTTCAATTGCTTTTTACGGATCATGTCTACCATACATTCCTGAATAACTAAACGCTTCTTGTCATGGAAAAGTATACTCAACTTGTCTCTATTTCGCCAGAATAGCACTGCTGCATTCTTCTCTGCCCGTGTTCGGTCTCTTACCGCCTTTTTGTACTTTCCCTTGACCATTTGAACAACAGCGTTATAAGTGTCATTGCTTACTGGACGCATATTGAAAATTACCTTTAGAGGAAATATGATCCTATTATTGGTTTAATTTTTACTGTACTGGTCTTTCTCTAACGATAGTTACGATTGTTACTTTATAACTTTCAAAATAATACGAACAAATTTAAAAAAAAAAAATACTGATACATCTGGGTTTGTCATCTACAAGCGAATGTAAACAAAACATTTTTGATGTGCGCATGCGTATGTTCATGGCCTACATGGAGTTATTAAAGGGAGGTAATTTTCCACTTCACAGAAGTATTTACTGGACATTTATATAAATATATTATTTTGAAACAAATGAGAGTTTAAATTAAACTTTTCTTAACATTACATTAAAATGACATAAATACATTACTTTGATAGTGAAATATGTCGCTTTCTGAATGTGTTAATAGATTAAAGTGATATTATGGGCATCTAACAGTTTATAGGTGTCTATCGCAACCGTTGTTTATTTTTTGGTGTTTTCACTTCATATACACTTAAATTTGTTAATGCAGCATCAACCTACTAAAGTAATATCCCTGACAGAGAAAAATAATGCATTTGAATATCAACTGTACGTTCGTTTTGAAAACTGACGACAGGAATGATTTGATATACAATGTGAATCTGAATGTAGTTTTAGTGCAGATTCGTTCATACGACACAAATACACTATTTTGTTTTACAGATCATTTCGGGCTTAGAGGACTGGGTGAGTCACGTAAAATATTGAATATAATATCTTTTTTTATCAACTGATAGCAAGATGAGTTGCAGTTAATTGGTCAGTACCCACATTTTAACTAACTCTTTTGACCTGTTAATTCTTTTCAGCTCAATGCAACAGTGAAAAATGCCCATACTATCGCTTTAAAGTGATAGTATGGGCATTTTTCACTGTTGAATTGAGTTGTGTTCATGTGTCGTATAAACAAATCTGCACTTAAACTAAATTTAGGTTCACATTGTACATGCGTGGTCAGTTGTCAAACGAAAGTACGGTTGATATTCAAATGCATTATTTTTCTCTGTCAGGGATATTGTTTTCGATGCTGCATTAACAAATATAAGTGTATATGAAGTGAAAACACCAACAATAAACAACGGTTGCGATAGACACCTATAAACTGTTAGATGCCCATAATATCACTTTAATAATTTGTTTCCAATATCAGTTCGAACAAAAATCTATAAATAAGCATGTTTATTTATAGATCTTTGTGGAAAGAAGAATATTATTTTTCAAGTGAGAAAATATTATTTTTCAAGTGAGAAAATCCAAACATTGAATTTATAATTTTTAATGAGATTTGTTTCTATTATATTTAATTGTTTACTTAGTACATTTTGTGAGCAATTCACATATATGTATATAGCAAATTGTGTGGAATTTTAATGTAAAAAATCTATAACTTAAATCATGTGTGCGTGTTAAACACATGAGTTTTTGGTAAAATAAAAGATTGTAATATAAATAATTGAGACCTGCACTATTACAGTAGACGAACGAAAATGTCAAGCACACAGTTCTGGTTTCAGTTAGGGATTTCTTTTGAGCATGCGCGGGCTATTAATATCCCCCGCCAGGAGGTCGCATTTCATTCCTACGAGATTTGAAAACATCACACTTGTTGAACTTAAATACAAGCATTGAACGAATTTTTGCTGTCAACTTCAAGAAAACAAACATCTGTAAGTATCTGACGAAGCAAATTGCGTTGCAGCGTTACAATACACGAAATAAATAGAACGTCCGGTAAATACTGCTGTCCGACAAATACTCGCTAACCAGTATAATGGAGGACAAGGATTGGTTGCGGGAACTAAGTTCCCTTGATTGTATCAACCTAAAGGCAGTTTGTATTACACTCAATACATGTATGTCGTTTTTTAGAAATAACAAAGTAAACCGAAATCTATATTCAGATATGAGAAAAAATATTCACACACTTATGAGTGGACCAATATGTATTGATAAGAGGTTTCATCTAAAGTGTTTCATCCCTCCCTCCCTCCCTCCCTCCCTCCCTCCCTCCCTCCCTCCCTCCCTCCCTCCCTCCCTCCCTCCCTCCCTCCCTCCCGAAATGTAATAATGCATCGCAACCCACTTTGTAATTAATTATTACATTCATGATTTGTTGACGGAGTCTATAAGAACAAAGGTCAGGGGAACAGTCAATACCTACTCTAAAACTAATTTAAACATGAAAACAACTTCTAAAAAAGTCTGTATCTCTGATTTAATGGACATGATAACATTTATTACATTTCGGGTTTTTATTACAAAACGGGTTTTTACTGTCGACCCGAAATGTAATAATGCATCGTAACCCACATTGTAATAATTTATTTTCAAATTCATGATTTTTTGATGGAGTCTATCAGAACAAAGGTCGGGGGAACTGTCAATACCTACTCTAAAACTAATTTAAACATGAAAATAACTTCTTAAAAAGTCTATATCTCTGATTTATTGGAGATGATAACATTTATTACATTTCGAGTTTTTATTACAAAACGGGTTGTTACTGTCGACCCGAAATGGAATAATGCATCGCAACCCACTTTGTAATATTTTTTTTTTCACATTCATGATTTTTTGATGGAGTCTATAAGAACAAAGGTCGGGGGAACAGTCAATACCTACTCTAAAACTAATTTAAACATGAAAATAACTTCTAAAAAAGTCTGTATCTCTGATTTAATGGACATGATCAAATGTATTACATTTCGGGATTTAATTACAAAACGGGTTGTTACTGTCGACCCGAAATGTAATAATGCATCGCAACCCACTTTGTAATGAATTATTAAATTCATGATTTGTTGATGGAGTCTATAAAAACAAAGGTCAGGGGAACAGTCAATACCTACTCTAAAACTTATTTAAACATGAAAACAACTTCTAAAAAAGTCTGTATCTCTGATTTAATGAACATGATAACATTTATTACATTTTGGGTTTTTATTACAAAACGGGTTGTTACTGTCAAACCGAAATGTAATAATGCATCGCAACCCAGTTAGTAATATTTTTTTTCACATTCATGATTTTTTTATGGAGTCTATAAGAACAAAGGTCGGGGGAACTGTCAATACCTACTTCAAAACTAATTTAAACATGAAAACAACTTCTAAAAAAGTATGTATCTCTGATTTAATGAACATGATAACATTTATTACATTTCGGGTTTTTATTACAAAACGGGTTGTTACTGTCGACCCGAAATGTAATAAAGCATCGCAACCCACTTTGTAATAAAGTATTACATTCATGATTTGTTGATGGAGTCTATAAGAAAAAAGGACGGGGAAACATATAACACCTACTCTAAAACTAATTTAAACATGAAAACAACTTCTAAAAAAGTCTGTATCTTTGATATAATGAACATGATAACATTTATTACATTTCGGGTTTTTATTACAAAACGGGTTGTTACTGTCGACCCGAAATGTAATAATGCATCGCAACCCACTTTGTAATAAATTATTACATTCATGATTTGTTGATGGAGTCTATAAGAACAAAGGTCGGGGAAACATTCAATACCTACGCTTAAAGCGGGTATATACGATTTTTATGTGTGCTGAATTGTAAAATATTGATACAATAATGTTATAATAACACACAATATGCAAGAAAAATGATACATTTAAGACGAATTTCATAAAATACAGCAAATACAAGACGAATTTCATAAAATACAGCAAATACAAATTAGCGTCCCGAGCCGATTGTGACGAAGATAATTCGTAATTATTTTCCTACAATAACCGATGCATTCGTCTTTTTAGTAAGTGTTCGTGTGTCGTATGAATCGATATCGCTGCAGGAATTTCAAATGAACCGTTAAACTAAATTTAGATTCACATCGAACATGCATGATATACATGCTGGCGAATTCGGCTGTACAGCCTTTTTCGATTTCAGAATTAAAAATCTGGCTTATTTAGCATTTTTCGACACATGTTCTTCTTAACTTTTATTTTAGTTTATATTGAAATATATGTATAATAAGTTTTTACACATTTTATATTAATAAATAAATATTTGACAAGATCGTATATACCCGCTTTAAACTAATTTAAACATGAAAATAACTTCAAAGGTGGGGGAAACATTCAATGCCTACTCTAAAACTAATTTAAACATGAAATTAACTTCTAAAAACGTCTGTATCTCTGATTAAATGAACATGATAACATTTATTACATTTCGGGTTTTTATTACAAAACGGGTTGTTACTGTCGACCCGAAATGGAATAATGCATCGCAAACAACTTTGTAATAAATTATTACATTCATGATTTGTTGATGGAGTCTATAAGAACAAAGGTCGGGGGAACAGTCAATACCTATTCCAAAACTAATTTATACATGAAAATAACTTCTAAAAAAGTTTGTATCTCTGATTTAATAGACATGATAAAATTTATTACATTTCGGGTTTTTATTACAAAACGGGTTGTTACTGTCGACCCGAAATGTAATAATGCATCGCAACCCACTTTGTAATAAATTATTACATTCATGATTTGTTGATGGAGTCTATAAGAACAAAGGTCGGGGGAACATTCAATACCTACTCTTAAACTAATTTAAACATGAAAACAACTTCTAAAAAAGTATGTATCTCTTATTTAATAAACATGATAACATTTATTACATTTCGGGTTTTTATTACAAAACGGGTTGTTACTGTCGACCCGAAATGTAATAATGCATCGCAAACCACTTTGTAATAAAAAATTTTCACATTCATGATTTGTTGATGGAGTCTATAAGAACACAGGTCACGGGAACAGTCAATACCTACTCTAAAACTAATTTAAACATGAAAACAACTTCTAAAAAAGTCTGTATCTCTGATTTAATGAACATGATAAAATTTATTACATTTCGGGTATTTATTACAAAACGGGTTGTTACTGTCGACCCGAAATGTAATAATGCATCGTAACCCACTTTGTAGTATTTTTTTTCACATTCATGATTTTTGATGGAGTCTATAAGAACAAAGGTCGGGGGAACTGTCAATACCTACTCTAAAACTAATTTAAACATGAAAACAACTTCTAAAAAAGTCTGTATCTCTGATCTAATGACTATGATGAAATTTATTACATTTCAGGTTTTTATTATAAAACGGGTTGTTACTGTCGACCCGAAATGTAATTATGCATCGCAACCCACTTTGTAATAAAGTATTACATTCATGATTTGTTGATGGAGTCTATAAGAACAAAGGTCAGGGGAACATTCAATACCTACTCTAAAACTAATTTCAACATGAAAACAACTTCTAAAAAAGTCTGTATCTCTGGTTTAATGGACATGATAAAATTTATAACATTTCGGGTTTTTATTTCAAAACGGGTTGTTACTGTCGACCCAAAATGTAATAATGCATCGCAATCCACTTTGTAATAAATTATTACATTCATGATTTGTTGATGGAGTCTATAAGAACAAAGGTGGGGGAAACATTCAATACCTACTCTAAAACTAATTTAAACATGAAATTAACTTCTAAAAACGTCTGTATCTCTGATTTAATGAACATGATAACATTAATTACATTTCGGGTTTTTATTACAAAACGGGTTGTTACTGTCGACCCGAAATGTCATAATGCATCGCAACCCACTTTGTAATAATTTTTTTCACATTCATGATTTTATGATGGAGTCTATAAGAACAAAGGTCGGGGGAAGAGTCAATACCTACTATAAAACTAATTTAAACATGAAAACAACTTCTTAAAAAGTATGTATCTCTGATTTAATGAACATGATAACATTTATTACATTTCGGGTTTTTATTACAAAACGGGATGTTACTGTCGACCCGAAATGTAATAATGCATCGCAACCCACTTTGTAATATTTTTTTTTCACATTCTTGATTTTTTGATGGAGTCTATAAGAACAAAGGTCGGGGGAACTGTCAATACCTACTATAAAACTAATTTAAACATGTAACTTACTTCTAAAAAAGTCTATATCTCTGATTTATTGGACATGATAAAATTTATTACATTTCGGGTTTTTATTACAAAACGGGTTGTTACTGTCGACCCGACATGTAATAATGCATCGCAACCCACTTTGTAATAAATTATTACATTCATGATTTGTTGATGGAGTCTATAAGAACAAAGGTCGGGGGAACATTCAATACCTACTCTAAAACTAATTTAAACATGAAAACAACTTCTAAAAATGTCTGTATCTCTGTTTAATGAACATGATAACATTTATTACATTTCGGGTTTTTATTACAAAACGGGTTGTTACTGTCGACCCGAAATGTAATAATGCATCGCAACCCACTTTGTAATAATTTTTTTCACATTCATGATTTTTTGATGGAGTCTATAAGAACAAAGGTCGGGGGAACTGTCAATACCTACTATAAAACTCATTTAAACATGAAAATAACTTCTAAAAAAGTCTATATCTCTGATTTAATGGACATGATAACATTTATTACATTTCGGGTTTTTATTACAAAACGGAATGTTACTGTCGACTTGAAATGTAATAATGCATCGCAACCCACTTTGTAATAAATTATTACATTCATGATTTGTTGATGGAGTCTATAAGAACAAAGGTCAGGGGAACAGTCAATACCTACTCTAAAACTAATTTAAACATGAAAACAACTTCTTAAAAAGTCTGTATCTCTGATTTAATGAACATGATAACATTTATTACATTTCGGGTTTTTATTATAAACGGGTTTTTACTGTCGACCCGAAATGTAATAATGCATCGCAACCCACTTTGTAATATTTTTTTTTCACATTCATGATTTTTTTATGGAGTCTATAAGAACAAATGTCGGGGGAACTGTCTATACCTACTCTAAAACTAATTTAAACATGAAAATAACTCCTAAAAAAAGTTTATATCTCTGATTTATTGGACATGATAACATTTATTACATTTCGGGTTTTTATTACAAAACGGGTTGTTACTGTCGACCCGAAATGTAATAATGCATCGCAACCCACTTTGTAATAAATTATTTCATTCATGATTTGTTGATGGAGTCTATAAGAACAAAGGTCAGGGGAACAGTCAATACCTTCTCTAAAACTAATTTAAACATGAAAAAAACTTCTAAAAAAGTCTGTATCACTGATTTAATGAACATGATAGCATTTATTACATTTCGGGTTTTTATTACAAAACGGGTTGTTACTGTCGACCCGAAATGTAATAATGCATCGCAACTCACTTTGTAATAATTTTTTTTTACATTCATGATTTTTTGATGGAATCTATAAGAACAAAGGTCGGGGGAACTGTCAATACCTACTCTAAAACTAATTTAAACATGAAAATAACTTCTAAAAAGGTCTGTATCTCTGATTTAATGAACATGATAACATTTATTACATTTCGGGTTTTTATAATAAACGGGTTTTTACTGTCGACCCGAAATGTAATAATTCATTGCAACCCACTTTGTAATTTTTTTTTTTTACATTCATGATTTTTTGATGGAGTCTATAAGAACAAAGGTCGGGGGAACTGTCAATACCTACTCTAAAACTAATTTAAACATGAAAATAATTCCTAAAAAAAGTCTATATCTCTGATTTATTGGACATGATAACATTTATTTCATTTCGGGTTTTTATTACAAAACAGGTTGTTACTGTCGACCCGAAATGTAATAAGGCATCGCAACCCACTTTGTAATAAATTATTTCATTCATGATTTGTTGATTGAGTCTATAAGAACAAAGGTCAGGGAAACAGTCAATACCTACTCTAAAACTAATTTAAACATGAAAACAACTTCTAAAAAAGTCTGTATCTCTGATTTAATGAACATGATAGCATTTATTACATTTCGGGTTTTTATTACAAAACGGGTTGTTACTGTCGACCCGAAATGTAATAATCCATCGCAACACACTTTGTAATAATTTTTTTTTACATTCATAATTTTTGATGGAATCTATAAGAACAAAGGTCGGGGGAACTGTCAATACCTACTCTAAATTTAATTTAAACATGAAAATAACTTCTAAAAAAGTCTATATCTCTGATTTATTGGACATGATAACATTTATTACATTTCGTGTTTTTATTACAAAACGGGTTGTTACTGTTGACCCGAAATGTAATAATGCATCGCAACCCACTTTGTAATAAATTATTATATTCATGATTTGTTGATGGAGTCTATAAGAACAAAGGTCGGGGAAATATTCAATACCTACTCTAAAACTAATTTGAACATGAAAACAACTTCTAAAAAAGTGTTTTTCTCTGATTTAATGGACATGATAACATTTATTACATTTCGGGTTTTTATTACAAAACGGGTTGTTACTGTCGACCCGAAATGTAATAATGCATCGCAACCCACTTTGTAATAAATTATTACATTCATGATTTGTTGATGGAGTCTATAAGAACAAAGGTCGGGGAAACATTCAATACCTACTCTAAAACTAATTTAAACATGAAAACAACTTCTAAAAAAGTCTGTATCTCTGATTTAATGGACATTATAAAATTTATTACATTTCGGGTTTTTATTACAAAACGGGTTGTTACTGTCGACCCGAAATGTAATAATGCATCGCAACCCACTTTGTAATAATTATTACAATTCGGGTTTTTATTACTAAACGGGTTATAACGTGGCTCTTTAGAAGATATAATAACTTTTATTGATACCTTAAATAATGTCCATTCCACTATAAAAATGTACCTCTAATATATCTCAACAGTCTGTATCTTTCCTTGATGTATCTATATAAAAAAGTGAACAAGACACTATTGTTACAAATATATATATTTTGTAAACCTACGAATATGCATTTATACTTATATTTTTCGTCATCTCACCCCATGTCATGTAAACAGAGTATTCCGTTCAGTCAGGCTAAAGCGCTATAGACGCATCATATCTGATGATGATGCATTGAATTAGTCATTAAATAGTTTATTTAAATATTTAAAAGTAGAAATTATCCAACAAATAGTATTAAATATGGATTTTCTAATGTGATTAATATGACACAGGATAATGCATTAAGTGTTACTCCGAGAGCTACTGATTCAATAATACCTTCACTGTATGTTTTAACACACTACTTCCTAAAATTGCAAATATTTTAAACAAATACTGGGATTTATTAAGATTACCAGATAATATAAGTGTGAAAACCCTTTATTCATTTAATCCTATTTTGGCCTATAAACGATCTAAGAATTTAAGTAAAGTCTTGTGAAATGTTCAGTGTCTTATAACAATACTCAAAAACATTTATCTGGTAAATGTAACCGACGAAGATGCACACACTGCAAAAATATAAACGTATGTTCAAAATTCAAAAGTAGTGTAACTGGTTTATACTATGATTTACACTATGATGTCGGTTGTACATTGTAGTTCACGTAATGTTATATATCTGATAACATGTAAAAGTTGCTGTAAACAATGTGTCGGGCAAACTAATCAAAATGCATCTTGCAGAATGAAGAGCAATAGATTTGATATCAAAAACTGTTCAATAAATCCTATTTCACATGTTGCTACACATTTTGGATCTACTCACAATGATTGTAGTTTATCTGATTTCTTTTTTTTTGTGCCTATTGATGTTGTTGACAACAATCTAGACCTTTTATTCAAAGAAACAATCACAAAATGCGCATAAATTAAAAACAAATTATTTATCAAATCAATTGAGTAACCATCCACATTGACATATATGTATCTTGCTTCTATAAGCCTGAGGTTATTAGAAAATAAATGCTAATGGTGTACTGGAGTACATAACAGATGACACCATGTTATAAAATAATAATCTATGACCATGGTATATAAAAATGGTGCATATTAAAGTTGTGTTAGGTAAATGATGGTTATCAGTAGTTGATAACAAATGGTAATTTTGTACATAGTATGTATATAATATGATAAATCTTTCATGGTGTATATGACACATGGTAATGTATAAAATGAACTGTGTTTGTTACTGTTTGTTTTCCACGAACAATGTATAATTACGTTATACAGGATTGCGAACCAACACAAAAAGCTACCATCTCTATTTTTACTTCATTGACGGCCCAAAATTATATGAAACAGGAACAACGGCAAGTATTTGAATTAAAGCGAACATGAGCAGTCTAATTACCGTCGTCGCGCATACATGAAGTGCATCCAGCATTCATACTGTCTTCTTTTTTCCCAATATTTATCAACTGATTACGGAGGCTACCCATAAAGTTTACCGTCAAACTAACCATGCAAAATGTAATGATATTTCAGCAATTGTTAAACGCAGTCGATTTCATAGAACAAAACTCGAAGCAACACATGTGTTTGGACGCAGTGTGACTAACTAGTCGACTCACTTTACAAAAATATGGAGGTTGTGTTGAACCCATGAAATACGTAAAAGTATTAATGTATGGAAAAGCTTGAATGAATGCAAAAGTGCAATTTTGTTTTTGCGATTCGTAAAATGTTGAAGACTACTGAATTACATACCATATCGGGACAGTCCAACGGCTCATGTTTATCGATGTATTTGGCGTTAGCACAAGAGATCCATTCTAAACAAATATGTATCAACACCAGCTAACAAGTACTAACAACTATTTCTAATCGACTGCTAATGGACCAAAAATTCAAAAGTAAAGAATTGCAATCCATAAAAAGAACACCCGTAAACAGGTATTGCATCTTTAAACGCAATATAGTGTGATGCGTCGTGAGTTACTTTATTGAGTATATTACTTTCGTACTAAGCGAACATGCATACATTCGTTTGTAATGAGCGCTTTCGAACAAATATGTAATAAAATGAATTTCTTACAAATGAAATACTGAAATCAGAACTGATGTCATTAGGCAATGCATTATTTTTTTGAGAGGACGGGAATTTTATCAACATTTGATATATAATGGGAACACACAAATGTTAAAATGTTTATGTCGTGTTTTTTTTAATCAGCTTTTTATTTCACTTATGGACTATGGACTTTCGGGCACAGAGGATATCAAAACATGTTTAGTTGATTGGTTAGTAGCTCATTATGAGCTATTTTAGTCGGTGTCTGTACATTGTCCTTATTCGTATGTTGTGACGTGTCCGTTGTAAACAAGCTTCAAACCGCATTATCTCCTGAACAGCAAAGCGGATTTATATGTATATAAGTCACATCAATTTACTTTGTTCGACCATCTTTGAAAGTTGTTCAAAACATTATGTGTGTCACCATAGCTTTTAATACATGTTTAACGCGGAATCCTAAATAAACTTGCCTTAACCCAAAAGGTTTAGGGATTTAATATTTAATATTATATGGTATTCGGTCCACTAAAATTAATACGTGTTTTGGGAAGACATAGCCGATAAGTATTATTGCATTGGGTACTAATTGGTGTTTTCCTTTTCATGAACACCATGCCGATCACACATTGAGTTCATGTTCAACTCCTGTTATATCGCGATAACAGTCAATAAACGATGGTTCGTACTGGTGCACGTATTTCGAAATCTCAACATAAGTCGTCTATTGTATATTTTCAAATAAACCACATGAATACACATTTTATTTCACAAGCACATAACACTCACAATCATGTGGCATGCAGATTCAGACGCAAGGTATAAATATATTATTTCATTGGGGCTTACATAATTATATCATAACTAAATTAATAGTTCTTGCAACAAGTTTATGGTTTCTTACACTTTGGTGTTTACAGATACATCTAGATTCACATTTATAGCACGCGCAAAGCATATTTTATTAGCAACTGTAATGTTACATATTGCATATTACACACACTAAAACTATACCATGTATAAACAATTCTTTGGATAATATAAAAAAATCAAACCGAAACATTTAGAAAGCGAAAACACACAAGCGACATCCATACACGTACAGATAGTTAAAGCAATGACATAAGTCATTTTAAACTAATGTTCTTTACCATAATATCAATAAATCTTCATACACAAAATGTGACCTATTGACATAGAAACTCAGGAACACATTTCTTTGGAATTGAACTTATCTTGAAGCTAAGCGATGAATACGCATGCTTTTATTCACATGTTTCAAAGGGATTAAGCATAAATAAATTTTAAGAAGTTAATTGCTACCAGAATCACAAAAATACAAAAATATGAATCAGCATGTCAACTTCTGTAACAGCAACATCAGCGGAATCGCGACCCATTTAACTTAAAAGTATAAATACTTCATAATCACATTCATTGTCACCATGGACGTAATTTGATTCTTTCACATACATTTTATTAGCACTAGTAATTCTAAAGTTGCGATATGGTGCTTTTCAGCTATGTTGATTCGGATTTTACATCGATCAGCGAGTTGTGACTTTAAATCATATATTCAAACGACTTCATTCGAGACATTACAACAATGAGTTATTATGAACTATTGAAGCGTTGCAATGAATAATATTAGTATACACATTTAAAATAAATAATTCGATGCTCGACAAAACAAGCAAAACCGCATAACATTGACTTTTCGATTTTCGAATCGTTTGACATTTATAAACAACATGCGAAAATAATATTGAAATAAATACGATAAATATGTTCAGTCCAAGTACACACATGAAAACATACACGGAACTAAATTACTCAAATATAATACCATACAAATACATAAAACAAAGTTTTATTTGAAACGTATAAGATATACTACTCAAGTAGCGACATAAATTCACTCACTGTTTCCAGCAGAAACAGGTGTCATATAAAAACAAATAATAAGTAAATAATTTATGAAGATACACCCTTTTAGCAAGAAAATATTAACTGAGCTACCTTTTTTTCTAGACGATAAATGTATAGAATACGATAAGCATAACAAATGACGTAACCCTGCTGTACTAGATGAACCAGTTAAACATGTGTACATGATAGTGCTGTACAACTATATATTTTGTTGATAGAAAACAAACATATCCTGTAATAGCATTACAGTAAATGCATATGTACGAAACAATACAAACAATACGTAACTACACAGTTAATCTATCCTCCTTTATACAACTTTCGAATTGATCATGTTTGTGACAATATACAACTACCCAGTAATTCTTCCTAACTAAACATAACTTTAGAAGTCATCATGTTTTAGTGTGCTGAAGGTATGTTCACAGATATGCAAAATGACGAGCATCAAAACAATAGTTATAGATTCAAAATATCTACATTATAATTCAATTCAATTCAATGTTTTATTAAAGTCTCATTCGCAATACATATACAATTAAAATACAAATAACAAGAGCTGTCAGAGGACAGCGCGCTCGACAATTCGAGTGCTTGACAGTATAACGTAAGCCATCATGGGGTAATTGTTCAAATCAATCAATAAGGTCAAGGTAGTAGTGCAGGTATATTTTCCACAATCTATTGAACATTTGTAAAGGCATAAAACAAACTAATAAAATTTTATTTCAAGTTTGATAGCAATAGCTTGGATGGAAAGTTTTGACGGTCCTTCAAAAATAAAGTAAATAAATATTTGTTGTTTTTCAACCATGTTTCAAAGAAAAAAATATTATTTTTGGGTTGGGTGGGTGGGGATTGAGAGGGGGGTTTAATGTGGGGTGTGGTCATTCATTAGACGATCTTTAAAAAATTAAAAAATAAAAAAAAACATTTTTTTTTTGGGGGGGGGGGAGGTTAGGGGGGGTTGAGAGGGGGGTATAATGTGGGATGTGGTCATTTATTAGATGATCTTTTAAAAATAAAACAGGAACAAAAATGTTTGGGGGGGGGGGGGGAAGGGGGGAAGGAATTCTGGGTTGGGGCGTGGGGTATTGTTTGGGTGGAATCCATTGTGGTATTCAGCTAAGTATTGTTTTGTCAAAGTATTAATACAATCTTATCATAAATAAAGAAGTTATGGCAATTAAACTAAAATTTACTCGTGACCTTGAGAGACAAGGTCATTTAAAGGTCAAGGTAAACTTGAACTTGGCAGGTACAGTACCCTCATGATAGTAAGAACATATTTGAAGTTTGAAAGCAATAGCTTTGCTACTTTAGAAGTCCAGTGGCTCTAAACACAAAATGTTACCAAATATTCAGTTACTGAGACAAAAAAGGGCCATAATTCTTTCAAAATGCTTGATACAGTTGTCTGCCGTTGTTTATAGATTGGAGTCATGTTGGTAAAGAAGTTTGCAAAATATGAAAGCAATATGTCAAGGGACATGGACAATATTAGAGGTGGTACGCAAACTTTAACATAGATTTATCAATAGTATGCATATTCTAAATAGAAAAAAAGCCATAATTTTTACAAAATGCTAGATACAGTTGTCTACTCTTGCTAATAGGTTGGGGCCATGTTTGTAAAGAAGTATGCAAAATATTAAAGTAATATGTCAAGGGACATTGCAAATATTTGAGGTGGTACGCAAACTTTAACATAGATTTATCAATAATATTCATATTCTAAGTAAAGAAAGGGCCATAATTCTTACAAAATGCTTCATGCATTTGTCTGCTCTTGTTTATAGGTTGGGGTTATGTTGGTTAAGAAGTATGCAAAATATTAAAGCAATATGTCAAGGGACATAGGAAATATTTGGGGTGGTACGAAAACTTTAACATTTGCACACTAAAGTTCACGCTCACGCCGACGCCGGGATGAGTAGGATAGCCCCACTATATATATTTCATATATAATAGTCGAGCTAAAAAGCAAAGGTACATGTATGCGAACAATCATAGTATGATTCATAAGAAACTCTATAATTGTGTATATTGACAGTTATTGACTATACTGCCACATGGTTACAACTTATTTTTTTTTAAATTAGTTATTGTATCTAAGACAATGTGGTATTATTTACACTTGCCAATATTGTTCATACATTGAAATACCATTTGCTTTTTAAAGTCTAGACTAGTCTTAAATATATTTTACAAATGTAAAGCATAAAACTTAAGTATATACAGTTCATTTTGAATATAAAATATTCCTTCTTTCTTTGAGAATATTAAAGCAGGATTTGGCTGATTTTAGTTTCTCAGTATCTGGCATGTTGTGACAATTTTAAGTTTCTATTACAATGTCCATTAGACTTTTCCTGATGTTCACATATAAAGGACAATAAAAAAGTAAATGTATCTCATCCTCCACTATGTTTGTACATTGATAACATGTTCTATTACCTAATTCAATATTTTCATATTGACCAGTCTCTAATCGAAGCGGTGACACACCGCATCGGAACTTAGCTCATGCACTTTTACTCGCTTAATTGACAATATATTTAATATTGTTAATAGGTATATCAACTAAATCGGACATTTTTACATCTTTATTCTTGATTCTTTAACATTGCTTGATTTAGACCACACGTACACTTTCTTATTTATTCTGGAATCATTCATATTCACATTTCTAAAATGCTGTCTTATTACATGTTCCAATGGCTTTACAATTGCTTTACAATTGGTGGTTTCCAACCCATTTCACCAAGAACTGCCGCATAAGGGGTGTACTTACCGACACCTAAAATATACCGTATGGCCCGATTCTGGACAGCATTAATACACGAGTAAGATTTATCGCCCCATATTGGTGTCATAGGCCACACAATAGAATCGTACAGCTTGGTGGAAGTAGAATATTGGAAAGTTCCAAAAGCACATTTTTTGCTATTTCATGATTATCTAAAAAGTCGTTTAGATCAACACCGATATATCTATAACTATGTACAATTTCCAAAGGTTGACCATCAGTGTTAAAATTAAAAAATGTAAAAAGCTTAATAACACAAGTGACTAAGAAAACTATTTAGTTTTGTTTAAGTATGTACATCAATTGAATCTGACACAATTGTAAAGCGTTAGATTTTTCGTTCGAACATGTAAATTTTGTATATTAATAAGATTACGTTTTAACGTTTTTAGACAAAATGGAGCCTGAATGGTCAGTATTTGTTCATATTAAGTTTTTATAACTAAGCTAGTTTAGTTAGAACATGCTTTTAATGGCATTTGTTTAAAAAATGGAATTTAGGATTTGATGGATTTAGCATACATTAGTATCTAAAGTTGTTATAAATTATTTACTCTAATTATTTTGCTGCATCCATGGAGACGCACCTGTGATGCAATTTTGCGTTCATGGTAAGATCATTGCGTAATAATATAGTTAACGGCGTAGACAAAATCAATTATTATTTACGCTATTTTAACAAGTGACCTTGGTACTTGTTATGTTTTTAAACATGACCAAGTATCACAATAATCATTAATAAGCGTAAAACCTTATGCTGACTATATCGTATAAGATACACTTGACCTTTCATATGTATGTCAGTCAGGCAAAATATCCGCCAATATACTTTTTTTATTCGATATAATACATACAATGTACACATGTATATGATCATACAACATAGTGATTGTGCAAAGCAATAAAGTTCAGACATGTTATACAAGATATGCTAATATATTATTTTTTTGGAGTTTAGAGAGAAAAGAAAAGAACAACAGAAGAATAGTTATGAAAAATTATGAGTTGTATAAAGTCGGAAGAAAGCATACTGGACGTGTGTGTTTTGTTGTATATTCACAATGATCTTGTAAGATTGAAAAAAATAAATAAAAAAATAAACAAAAAAAATTTAGAAAGATAAACTTAACTTAGAGTGAAATGTATATAAGTGGACACAACATTATGCGAATTTAATCCGATTCAATTTTTGTTCAAAGATTTGTAATGTGTCATTACTGAGGGCTATTTCTTTCTCCATCTGGATTTTTAGTTTAAGACTATGGACACAACAATTAAAATTTGGTACTTGTTTTTTGTACTTCATGTTAAAGATAAAATATTTCATCAATATAAGAATAAAATTCACAATATTATTACAGTCTATTGATTTCAATAATTTAATTCCGAAACTTAAATTTAAGAAAGATAGTTTAATGTTTAGTTGCTGTTGTTCAAGAAAAGATACTAATTGATACCAAATAGGCTTCGTGTGTTTGCACTCCCAAAAAAGATGTTCCATAGTTTTAATGTTTTCACCGCAGAAGTCACACAGATTTGAGTTGGATAATTTGCATTTAAAGAGATATTTATTTGTAGCTATAATTCTATGGATGTATTTATATTGAAAATTTCTCAGTGTGCTTTCAATAGTTGCTTTATATGGCATGATAAATATGTGTTTCCAATTAAGTTCATGTTCTCCGAAAAGGACTTGCCATTTATTTTGGATTTTGGAGTTTTCTGTAGGGTTTTTAATTTGTAGTGTGTAAAATATTTTATTCGTTTTGTTTTTTCTTCCAAGTATGTTTTCTACGAATGTAGTACATGGTGTATTATTTGTATTGATTTCAGATTTAATATTCATGGGTATGCTTTTGATTAGTGTGTAGTACTTCAGAAAATTATTTGAAGATATTCCGTATATGTAGCATATACCATCAAAAGAGTAGAAATCCTTAATTCTGTAGTCATATAATTGGTCGACATGTTTAATGCTTCAAACCAATCTTTATAGAAAAACGTCGTATTGTTTAAAGTTATGGCTGTATTGTTCCATAAAATTGTTTTACTGTTGGTTTTGGTTTCTAGGTTATGAGTGACATCACTCCATGCTGATAGAACATCAGACAAAAATATGTTTTCGTTTGCAATTTCATGTAAGATAGTATTGCTGATGTTACATTCAAAGAGTAAGGAGTCACCATATTTTTTTAGGATTTTCTGGTAGAATAATTTCCATTTACTCGTATTGGTATTATCTAGGTATCTTTTAAGGTTCATGTAGAGGCTTCAGTTTGAAAAATGCGGAACCCCTAGCTTTGAACCTCAAATTTGACTAAACCAAGAGTACCACATTGAACATGTATATATATTTGCTTAAAAGGATAGTTTTCCTTCAAACTGCTACCAATTTTGTGCAGCAACGTCTCATACCATCGACATAATCAATCAAAATACAAAGCGATTTTAACACAAAAATAGACATTATTTTCAAAAAAATCTGAATGATGATGAACGAAGTATTTCGGCGGAAAATTATATAACTAGTTAATAATGTCGACATTGATGAGGGCAAGTAACGCTTAAATAGTAAAAAAAGTTTACATATCTAGAAATATCAAAACTCAAACACATGTCATTTCATGACGATGTGGGCAGCCATTTTTGAATAAATAAAATCGAAAGAAACATGCTAAGAACTCACTCATCGCCTAATTGACATTCCAAACGGTTGACGATGACAAATACATTGAATTGTAATCTTTCCGTTGATGTGTGCAAACTGCATGATCAGACCTCTTAAACACTCCAAAAAATAACTTTGTAGGAAGCTTTTCACCAATGTTTACAATTGTTGTCGAATCACATGCACTTGTATTATTGCGCACAAAATAGTACGCTTACAGACTGACAGAAAGATCGATACGAAACTCCATTCAATTCATCACGGTATACTATTTAATTGATAATACATAATAATAATTCGCTTCAACAACCTAAATGTAAAAATAATTCTTTTAAACGGAGTTTTTAATAACGAAAGTGAAAACAACGGAAGTCAGATGGATATTCTGTGAGGTGCACTTCGGCTCCAGAAAATAATACAAATACACTTTAAAAAGACGTGTGGGGGGAAATTTTCAGCTGGACAATATTTGAAATGGGGTAAGTGATTTTATCTCTGTGTGATCATTTCTGTTATTAAGCGCGATCTCTTCCTGAATAATGTTAACAATTGTTTTACTAGTCGCGACCCAACTGTCAAAAAAATGAAGTGTTTTCTTAGGTATGTGTATACACACACCACGTTTTCTTACTACCTCACGTAATTTCGACCGATTTGTAACCGGTTTGCCAAAAGGAACACATTATTCAAAACGGTACAAGGACAGTAATTGTTCAGGAAGGAAGAAAGAAAAAACCATGATACCTAGCTGTGTATTTCTATGTAAAACTATGCTTTCTAGAGTCGTCTGCACAAAACTCATAAAATCTTGTTATTGATGAGCAATATCTCCTTTTATCTCAATGATTTCTACCCAGCCAAACCTATTTCTTTATATTTATTTACAATTTTATATGTCGTCTGCTTCTTTCAATTTAAAATTTTCAATTTGGTTAAAGCAAAATTATTAAGCCCTTGAAATAGAATGGTGACTCTTATTATCCACCATACCTGGATTTTTAAAAAGTAGTTCAGTTTAATTATTTTTAGAACTTTGTTTAGGAAAATTATCCAAAAATGCAGTTAAATAATAACTCATTTGTTGTTTTTCGACAATAATTTTCTGTGAAATGTTGCTCACTTGACCTTGTATATGTATATAGCTTTGTATTTATTCAACTTACGGTCGTGCATATCCTTCCTAACTTTAGATTGAGATTTTGTAAATTACTGTCAAAATGTATTGGTTTTAAACAAAAATATGAATAAAGCAAAAAAATATTGAATGTCAAACATGTGTTTATGTTATTCTATCCGTCTTTACCTTTAACATGATATAAAGTTTGACCATATTGTACCACATTGAATGAAGAAAAAACAAAGCAAAGTTTTAATGATTTTTATCCCTCCAATGAACCTTAACCCAGTTGCATTTGATTGCATTCAAGAATGAGTCAATGTTCGTTAATTGGATACCTACATTTTTTACAGATTGAATTAAATGAGTTCGTTTTATTTTATCAGGCTATCCGTCCCATATGAAATTAAATAATGCTGATTTTATATCGTTAATAATATCATTTGGTGGATTTGGGAGAACTGTTAATACATAAATTAATTTAGGAAATGCAAACGTTTTCAATACTGTGTTTTTTCTGATTAGTGTAAGTTTACGGTGATGCCATGGTTTTAAGCATTTTTTAAAATTATGTAATTTAGGTAGTATGTTTTAAGAACTGTATCCTTTTCATTATTTGTGAAAGTAATTCCTTACGTTGTGGCTTCATCGGATGTCCAATTAAATTTCATTTCTTTTTTATAAAGGACATTACTTTGTTTTAATTTAACTACTCGTAGCACAGTACATTTACTTTTGTTTAGTTTAAGACCCGATGTCATTCCGTAAAGGGCTAGTGACTCTATTAGGTTATGGAAAGAATCGTAATTGTCGTTTAAGAAATAAGTTGCATCGTCAGCAAATAGTGACTATTTGATATCTTCATCAGGTTCTAGTGATATGCCTTTTATGTGTTTATTTGATTGGATGTGATGTGATAGATGCAAATAATAAATTTGCGATGATGAGAGTGGACATCCTTGTCGAACCCCTCGTTCGATGTTGAAACTGTTTGAAAAGAAGCCATTGTTAATAATTATACTGTTTATATCGGTAAAGAATAGTTTGACCCATTGAATAAGACTTTCACTAAAGTTCATATTTTCTAAGAAAGAGAACATAAATGAATGATCAAGCGAATCGAATGCCTTTTCAAAGTCTGCAAAGAATATTAGACCAGGATTTTTTGAATTGTTGAAATAGTTTATGCATTCATGGATAAGACGAACGTTTTCACCAATGTAACGTCCTTTTATGAAACCAGATTGAGATTTTGAAATGATTGATGGTAATATTTTTTTTATTCTGTTTGCTATACTTTAAGTTGCAATTTTATAATCATTGTTTAGTAAACTAATCGGGCGCCAGTTTGATAAAGATTCTAAGTTTTTTCCAGGTTTTGGAATAAGTGATATAATACCTTGTTTTTGTAGCGTAGTTAAGTTGTCGTAGTTAAATGAATAGTTAAGTGAATTAATTAGATGTGTTTTTATATCATTCCAGAATATTTTATAAAATTCGATTGTGATGCCATCAGATCCTGGGCTTTTGTTATTTTGCATTTATTTTAGGGCTTATCCACATTCATATTCATTAAGCAATCCGTCGTACACTTGTTTTTCCTCTTGGTTTAAAGCGTGATGTGTATTTTTAAAAATGATGTTATGTTCAACTTTTTTTCGTTTATAGAGAGTATCAAAAAATAAACGTTGTTCTTCTAGTATTTGAGTTATGTTTGTTATTTCTTTGCCATTGACTACTAATTTGTGTACAGTTTTTTTTTTCGCTTCTACGTTTTTCAATGTTTGCGAAGTATTTTGTATTTTTTTTCATTGTGCTCAACATGCTGTGCACGCGCTCTTCGTATTATTCCATTAAGATGTGTATGATAGATTCCATCTAATATTTGTTTTTTTTAATGTTATTTCATTTTCATATCGGTGGTATCATTTATGTTTGTTTGATGCAATTGTTTTTCAAGTGTTTCAATGGTTTTGATGGTTTCAGTTTCAAGTTTGTGTGTTTCTTTTTGTTTAAATGATGCGTATCTAATTGTTGTGTTACGTATATTTCCTTTAATTACGTCCCATAAGATGTTTGGGTTTGCATCTTTAATATTTTGAACTGTATTTAATATTTCCTGTTTTATTTGTGTTTGATATTGTGTATCCAATAAGATGCTGTTGTTAATTTTAAAGTATCCTGGGCCTCTTTCAGGTTGTATATTGTGCAGTTTAAGTTCAACTAGAGAGTGGTAAGTCATAAATCCTGGTTTTATGTTACATGTGTCAATAATGTTGCAAAGTGACTCAGATATTAAGCAAGAGCACCGCCTTGCGGGTGCAGACCGCTCATCTTTTTTCTTTTTAAAGGTGAAGGGGCTCTCATTTTCAATCACAAAGGAGGGAGGGGTGGAGTGAAGAGGGGTGCATTGTGTGGGGGTGTGGACATTTATTACATTATCTTCCAAAAATGCAAAAAAAGGAAAAAAAAAATCCGGGGTTGGGGGTTGGGGGTGGGGATTCTTGGGTGCGATGGTTGGACGGTATTTCAAACATAAAATAATAAAAATAACTATTTGTGTTTTTTAACCATTTCAAAAAAAATTGGGGGGGGGGGGTGAGGTGGGGGGGAGTATAGTGTGAGGGTGTGGTGGTAATTTGTGAGATGATCTTAAAAAAAATTAGGGGGGGGGGATTCGGGTGGGGGGAGGGGGGTGGGGATTCTTGGGTGCGATGGTTGGACGGTATTTCAAACATAAAATAATCTAAATAGATAGTTTTGTTTTTTAACCGTAAAAAAATAAAATTGGGGAGGGGTGGGGTGGGGGTATAGTGTGAGGGTGTGGTGGTCATTTGTGAGATGATCTTTAAAAAAAAATAGGGGGGGGGAAGGGGGGAAGGGGGGGAGGGGGGGGCACGGGCGATGGTTTGGGTGGTGTCTATTGTGGTATGTCAGGTAAGAGTAGTTTTGTCAAAGTATCAATCAAATCTAATCATAAATAAAGAAGTTCTGGCAATTTTAGCAGCATTTAATAATTTGACCTTGAGAGTCAAGGTCATACAAAGGTCAAGGTAAAATTCAACTTGCCAGGTACAGTAACCTCATGATAGCATGAAAGTATTTGAAGTTTGAAAGCAATAGCCTTGATACTTAAGAAGTAAAGTGGATCGAAACACAAAATTTAACCATATATTCAAAGTTACTAAGTAAAAAATGGGCCATAATTCCGTAAAAATGACATCCAGAGTTATGCAACTTGTCCTTTTACTGTACCCTTATGATAGTTTGCGAGTGTTCCAAGTATGAAAGCAATATCTATGATACTTTAGGGGTAAAGTGGACCAAAACACAAAACTTAACCAAACTTTCAATTTTCTAAGTATAAAGGGCCCATAATTCCGTCCAAATGCCAGTTAGAGTTACATAACTTTGCCTGCACAGTCCCCTTACGATAGTTAATAAGTGTTGCAAGTATGAAAGCAATAGCTTTGATACTGTAGGAATAAAGTGGACCTAAACACAAAACATAACCAAATTTTCAATTTTCTAAGTATAAAAAGGGCACATAATTCTGTCAAAATGCCAGTCAGAGTTACATTACTTTGCCTGCACAGTCCCCTTATGATAGTTAGTAAGTGTTGCGAGTACGAAAGCAATAGTTTTGATACTTAAGAATTAAATGGACCTAAACACAAAACTTAACCAAAATTTTCAATTTTCTAAGTATAAAAAGGGCACATAATTCTGTCAAAATGCACGCCAGAGTTATCTAACTTTGCCTGCCCAGTCCCCTCATGATAGTAAGTAAGTGTACCAAGTTTGAATGCAATAGCTTTGATACTTTCTGAAAAAAGTGGACCTAAACGCAAAACTTATCCACAATTTTCAATTTTCTAAGTATAAAAAGGGCACATAATTCAGTCAAAATGCACGCCAGAGTTATCTTACTTTGCCTTCCCAGTCCCCTCATGATAGTAAGTAAGTGTACCAAGTTTGAATGCAATAGCATTGATACTTTCTGAGAAAAGTGGACCTAAACGCAAAACTAAACCGGACGCCAACGCCGACGCAGACGCCGACGCCAAGGTGATGACAATAGCTCATAATTTTTTTTCAAAAAATAGATTGGCTAAAACTAGTCTTATCTACAAAATATTGTTAGTTTTGTGTTTGAGCGCCAGGTGAATTTGCTTTCGTTTGGATATACTGTACGCCAGATGTCTATCAAATTGTAGTTTTCAATTATGTTGTTTAAAATGTTCCTATTTTTAGAATGAGTATAAAGGTTTCCCTTCTTTTTATGTATAAATGGGTTAAGGACAGTGTTGAAATCACCACCGACTATAATGTTTTTATCTTGGTTATTAATTATTAAGGATTGTAATATTTCGTAAAAAGTGGAATCATCAATGTTAGGGCCGTAAACGTTGATTAATGTTAATTGTGTTTCGTGTATTTTGATATCTATACTTGCTTGTCTGCCAATTTGTATTTCGTTAAGGTTTTCGACTGTGATCCCTATATTAATTTTTATCAGGAAGGCAATGCATTGTTTATTAGTATGTTGTCCACTGAGTTAGATGTCTCCGTCCCATTCACCTATTAAGGTTTGTGCTAAAGTATGTGTCAAGTGACTTTCTTGTAATAGGCATATACTTTTTTTTTTTCGTCTAACCATTTGAAGATTTTCTACACGTTTGTCTGTATTGTTTAGCCCTTTTACATTCAAAGTGCATAATTTAAACATTTCAACAGGGGATGGTGATGTAAATGGTAATTTGTGCGTGTTTGTCCAGTAAGTTTCTTCAAAAAATAATCACAAAAGTGAGAAGAAACACAATAAACGACTTGTCCCCAATAGAGACATAGACAAAAAAAGCATAAGCATAATCTGCATATAGTAGACAAAAACAAAAAAACACACAATTAACTAAGAAAAACATAAAAGTAAAAAATACAGTATGTGTAACGGTAGCTTGGCTAAACATTACAAGAATATACAGACATATGCAATCAGTCAATAGTTTATTTCATAATTATTTTTCGAAAAAGTTATGTTTAAATAAAGTATTTTTATAGTATTTTAAAGAACGGATATCAATCAATATAAAGTTATTACAATTTATAAAGTTGACTAAATTTTTACTTAACAACTAATAGATGTATAAGATTAATGTTGTCTCATTCCTCTTTTTAAAATGCAGATATAAGTTTATACAATGTTATTAAGAAATGAATAACTTTTTTTCTATTAATATAAAAATCACTAGATGTAATTCTTGTTAGAAATCTTATGTAAGATTATTGTTATTTTAATGTAATCATAAGTGCATAACAATAAACAAAATAAGGTTCTTTCAAATGTTTTTAGATTTACATGAAAAAAAAACACATAGGTTATTTACACATGGATCAATTAAGCATTAACATATTAATGACAACTTCCATTTAGGATTAATATATGTAATTAAAGTACATATACTTTTCATACACGTGGATCATACACTTAACAAATTAATGATAACTTCTATTTAGGCTTAATATATGTAATTGAAGTACACATGCTTTGACTGATGATTTCTAAAAAACAGATCTGCTAATGTTACATACATTTATAACAAAAACATAGCTAAGGTATAAATTAGATATGTCAGTTACTATAATAAACAGCAGTATAAATAATTGTATAATTATAAGTATTAACTATAATGCAGAGGTGACAATATATATTTACTTGCATGTTCACATCCAACCTTATACTGGAAGACATTTTAATAAGAATCTTTTAATGTAAATAGTTTGTACTTGTAGAATGAATATAGTTATAAAATAGATTATTTATACATGTGAGAACTGAGGTTTGAGATGCATGTTAATTTTGTTACAAAAATACACTTATATAATCACATTTCATTTTTTTTCTACTTTGGGGTATCAGCATTATTTAATCAGCATGTAAGAGAGGTACATAATTTAACAGGCATGTTACTTTTTCAAGTAATTATGTTACTGATCTATATAAGAAAATAGTATACTCTGGAAGCAAGTGATTTTGAATCAGACAGTGTAATTATATTTTACATCCTCGTTTCACTCAACACTTAAAGACAACTTCATATGAAAACGAAAATAAAGTAAGAGTGTGTTGATATATTAATGAAGAACTGCTAATTATAAAGTGTTAAATGAAAAAAAAGGATGATTTAAGTCCTCCACTTTTAATACCTTCAAGAGACTTTTTATTTCGCATTAGCCTATTAAATAAAAACTTTTGGTTTGAAGGTATTAAAGTGCATTAGTTATATAGTAATTGGTAACACTGAATGACTGGATATTAAATTTAGATTTAATAAAATTAGATACTATAACAATAGTATTTACGTTTTGAAGTACAAAAACCCATCAAAATATAGAGTTAGCCCAAGTAACACAATCCTATGAATAAATATGTGTTTGTCCTTATTTTATAGTTATTGTTTATTCATGTTACATGCATAAATACAGAGTTAATACTATCACCTATGCAGGATATGTTCATTTTGGAATTGTAAGCCCACAGAGAAAGCTAGAACATCTGATGGTTTAACACAAAAAAAAAAGTTTTGCATTAAATCAAAAAAGAAAAAAAACAACAAAACAACAAGGGCATGCTAGCATGGCAGTAATATTTACATGCATATTATATGGTATCAGTGTAAGTACTGATGAACCAAAAATGTTGTCAAATGTAAAAAACATAAACATAAGATTCCCAGGTAAAAGGTATTCTTATCTGGAGAAAAGGAAAATGTTAGAAGTAATGTCGTATTACATGACCGGGTCATATTTCCATTGAGCCAAGATAGAAAGATGAAAGGATAAATCACATTGAAATAAACCTATGTATGAAGAAAACAATTCTGCCAGAAAAGCTGGTTATGATTGTTCTTTTTACGCGAGGTCGTAATATAAGTTATTTTTTTTTTTTAAGTTAGTGGTAACATTGAATTTATACCAGTTTTTAACTTGAATAGACAATATTCAGACAAGTTTATATGGTTCCGCCAATATACTAGTAAATCAAGAAAATATTAATGTGTACTAAAACTCTTGTTAAGTCGCAATTCGTGATAAATTAGTATACTGCATTTGAATGGGCATAGTATTTTATTTTAAATTACACTGAATCATTATGACAAGTGGTATTTTCACCAGACGGTGAAAATGTACCAGAGAAAGCATTGATTTCAGAGAGCACTCAAAGATTACTTTTATACTATATTTAATGAGGTAATGTATAAATCAAAATAGATGTTCGCACATCGAATAAGGTAATGTTTCTGAATTCAATGACTTGAAACTTACAGAAAATAGTCGCACATTTTTTATTTAAGTTAGACGATGCATAATACAAGCCAAACATACACATTCTTTAACTTAATAAAAACTGAACGTCGCTGTAGCAATACCGACCTCAAGTATCATTTCCATATACCACAAACAGTCCATACGCTGTAAAACTACCAGGTAGACGCATTTAAGTGTTAGCACAGCTACAATGTATACACACTTTCACAATCATCTCTCAGGGAGATCACTTTTTAAAGCTTTTCCAATTTGAATTTATGTATTTAAATCGCGAACACATTTTTCCCAACTGCTACTCAAGTAACTGGTTAAATAAACTGGTTTTACTATGATAAGTACTTTTTTCATGTATGATGCCACAAACTGGGCCAAACATCTATAAAAATGTTAACACATTGAAACAGCTACATAAGCAGGAGATAGAGAGTTTTGTAGGAAAAGATTATTGCTAGAACGATGTAGTAAACATGAACTTTGATTATAAAGTTATTTTCATATTATAATTACTTTTGCCGTATCTTACATTGCATCATAGCGGACGTGTTCAACAGTTCTGTAAAACGTCGTTTCTTTTACAGTTTTCAGCCGTCATGCGATTTATGGATTGGGGTTTGTGTTTAAAAACAAGAGTTGATCAGTGTATCAGCATTGACTATAATTATGCATATTATAAATAGTATTCACTAAGTTATAATTGCTTCATATCTTAAACTACACGTATATGTGTACGTTACTGCAAGAAGTTAATTTTTCCCTTGGTTATGCGACCGGTGGATTTCTCTTCACATTCAATCTCTAATTCTGTGCCACCAAACATTACTCGAACTATAACAGATCGCCCTAAACCAGTGCCAGATATTGGGACATTGAACGAACCAACTTTCTTACAACCATCATCGGTTATAAATTTAACATCTGTTTTAGCAGTGTAAAACATATTGAACTCAATACCCGATTGATAAACACTACTATTATCATACTCTGCAGCATGCTGTTTTTCACCTACAACGAGTGTTTGACCTGCTCTAACCAAAACATCAAATATATCATCGCATCTGTAGCCACTATCACAAAGTATCCGCTTTTCTAATGGATGATGGGTTTCATCGAAAGGAACAGTACAATCTGTACCATACGTGTATTTTGAAACGCGTGATTTAATGGAGGTCGGACAATGTCCAAAGATGACCGCTCCTTTCAGCACAGCAAGACCAGCTTCTTGTGGAACGATGATTTTCATTGCGGGGAACTTGTTCTGAATGGCTTCTTGGAGTAACGGAGACTCTGAGAAGCCTCCTACCATCAGAATTGTCCCCACGCCTGATGTCTCAGGCTTCAGTAGCAACGACGAGAGATGTTGCAAGATATTATCAACTGCGTCCACAAAGAACGATCGGAAAATTTCGAAGTTCAACCGAAGTTTTCCGCTAACCAAAGCGATCTTTAAAAAGAATGATAACATTATGTATCAATACATCAAACTAATATATTGAATGCATTGCTGACACAAAAACATAATATATCTGTCAATAATGTGTTTAGTTAATAATAAATTTACACATCTGAACGGATCTTATAATAACTCATACAAATGACGTACTTTACTCGCGTGTTTAAAGGTCTGCATAAATTGTGTCATTATCTGCCTATTGTTCGCCTCTAATACTTCTAAAAGTTCGATCGCAAGCCTCAGTGTTACTTTCCGATCAGTTGTTAAATCAGTGGCTCTTTTCTTTACTTCAAAATCTCTCATTAAGTCTAAATAGTCTTCCATCTGATCTTTTTTGAAATTGTCTAGTTTATCTTTCCCTGAAAGAATGATAGACACAACATTTAAAAACACATTAATATCATCAAAGTCCATAAAAGCAATATGTGTTTGTAAAACAAATACATACCAAAGTATTGTAATGAAAAATATAACTACCGATCAACTGCCCCAAAAAGTCCATGAAGGCTTGGTCCACGACCGTTCCACCCCACGCACCACCAGTGGCTTTGTGCACTTCTTTCAGTTCACCACCCAAACAAACTTCATGTACAGTGATATCTATTGTGCCACCTTAAAAATAAACATTGACCATTTCAAATACGCTAATATAAATTATTTCGACCTGAATAAATTACGTGTTTAATTTGATATGCCATTGCATTTAAGTGCAATTTAAGTGAATTATAATTACATGCCTACCTCCAGCATCTAGGATCAAATATTTTGTTCCTGTGCGGAATGATGCAATATCGCTATCTCCTTCTTTTTGAAGTGGTAGGTGTCTGCAATATATCGATGCAACTTCTGGTTCCAACGCAATAGTCAGCTTCTCCGTTGCAATTCCAGCCTTTTATTTTAAATTGGTACACATTTGTCAACACAGTTTTAACTTATTCCTTAATTTAAGAGGGGATTTCATGTTTATTTAAATTGTTAATTACTTTAGTGATATCGGTAGGCGTGAGTTCGAATCCCACTAAACGCGTGTTTATTATTGTTGCTGGATAATTTGTGGTAATGCGTATAGTTTATAACGTGTTTAACTGTCGGATATATTGGTCTACTTATTGTAGACAAATGTATAATACCTCTTGAGCCGCCAGTCTCATAAACTGTTTTGCTGAATCGTCCCATATAGCAGGAACAGTGAGTACCCAATGTATGTCGCCTGCATCGAGACCAATGACCTGCTGTTGAGACATCTTAATCAAGTCATCCATCATGAACCTAAAATGCATTTTGCAAAAAATATTGATTTTGTTAATTGCATCGAATATTTAAAATTACGTGTTTGTTATCGATTATTGTTTTTAGTGAAATTCGTGCATTCTTAACAGTCTCATACTAAAGGTTAGACATGGAACTTTTGTAAGGAGTTGTTTTTATCAAGAGGCCTTCCTTAAGTTTATATTGGCAAGCCCATACACGGTAAATATATTCCAATTTCAATGTATGACCTTAATAATTTCTTAAAAATTCTCAAAATGATTATTGGTCAGCTCTGTCATATGCAGTATATGTATGGATATTCATGAATGTTTGTGTACGCACCTAATTGACAAGGAGAACACTGTTCGAGCTGGAAGGCTTTTTCCAGATTCGTCATCAAGCATTGTATATTCATGAATACGCTATAACAGTATAATACGGATACAATGACTGTGAAGATTAATATGTTGATATTGATAACAAATTATTATTCTACAATCCGAACTTCAGTGTATTCCTTATACACTGTCAATAATGAGAAATATCAAAACACATCAACGTGGAGCTTTGACGTTTGCACATGATCATCAAGGCGACAAATGATCCGAAACGCAAATATCATGGACGACACTCGACGATGTACAACGACAGATGGCATAAGAAAGCGATACACGAAATAAAAAAAACTCGCGACAATGTCAAGCGACGGTCGTTATTAAATCACGAAAATACTGTGCAATTGTCGAACATCGACATTTTAGTCTATAGAATTCGACACAGGACAAATTGGCATATTTCTTCTAAATTCATTTCACATGTATAGATCTTTGTAAGCGGGTGTTTATAAATAGCTTATATAGATTTTCATTTAAATTGCTGTAGTAAATAAGCACACATTAAGTTGTTAACCATAAATGCTTAACAAAAAGACATACTTTTGATGTTGTTAAATATTGTCGAACAGGGGCCTTCTTAACACATTCATAAAGTAGCTTCAATTATAAATACTAAATACTAATATGGCGTACGATCCTGGTCGAAAATATTTATATATTCATTGTATATGCTATACTGTTCCAGTCAGCGAAGCGCTGATACAGAAAGGGTACAAAATTCACGTTGAACGCGTCAATGTTTAGACTTAAAGTTATGTATCAACACGATAAAATGCGAACTGTTAAACTAATTGTAATATGAATGCGAAAACAAATACGGTAAGTAAGTATATTGGGTTCACCGGTCTAAACTATAATTCACTCACGCAATATTGGGAATAATCAAAATTGTGCATGTGATTTTATTCAACGATTTGACTATCTGCTTTCAAGGTACATGTTAGTGCAAGTGAACGACTATTTACCGAGATGAGGAACGGCGACATTGTACTTTTATCCTGCATCTGTTGCAAACATTGACCTAATAAAGAATTTCGAATAGACTAGTTGATCTCCGGCAGTACCTTTGCGTGACCGCGATCTACCGTAAGTATGTATTTTTACGCGCTGATTAACACGTTCTTATATTTGACCTTTTAAATTTATTGAGACGCATTGTAAATTGTATCGTTATATTGTATATCATCATAGTTTTTTTGTTTTTAAATATATTACAGCATCATCTTTCTGTATTTTTTATTTTCATTTACTTGATTACGCAATTGATGATGTATCTAGTGTGACATCATTTCTCTGACGAAACATACTAGTTTAAGCAAGACTCTCTAAATTTTAGGGACAACAATTTGGACGTGGTGGTTTTTTACAGTCACATTTTTTTATAAATATTTTTAAAGCATCGAACAAATCCAAAACGTAATTTGGATTGTTTGTTTGTCATGCATAATTGTTAAATTCAATAGCCTTGAATAGGAATAAAATAACCGCTGCGACAGGATAACGATTTCGTAAATCGTGTTTTGGGCCAGACTTAGAGCGGTTAGCATTCGATTCAAACGATATTAAAAAATCAAGTGATTCAAAATAAATTTCGATATAGGGATGGAATAACAGAACATGGATTTCGATAGAGAGATGGAAGAACAGAAAATGGAAGTGCATATTGTTTCTCCTCATATTTTCAATACGAAAGTATTAATACACAGTTTAATGTGGAACTACTTTTTACGTGACACAATCGATAGTTATTCGGTCGTCAGGAATTTTGTGTACATGCAGGACACCCGACCGGAATAATAATTTTGTTATGTAAATTAATCATTTGTCTTTGATAACATTTGTCGACGGCATAAGTTTACGTGAAGCATGATAAACCGAAAACGATGTTGGTGCCGAGAGAAAGAAAGTTTTTCCGAGTCGTCACGAAACAGAGAATATTTTATTTTTCTAAGCCTCACCGGATAATTTTTTCCCAATCTCGGCACCAACCATGTATTCTCTATAACTGGTTCATAATCAACGGTATTGCCAATTATAAAATGTTCTAAAACATAAAATTATTTTTGCAGTATGTATACCAAATGTGATTTGAAATGAGGGAAATACATTGTTTTACGCTATATGCAAAAACAAATTGACATCTTACCTTGTTCCAAAGCATCATTTTAAATCTATGAAAGTAGTACCACTTTTTATGTTCACCAGTCTCACATAGCTCGCTGTATTTTGTCTCTGCATCAAATCCAAACGTGTCCAATGTTTCCCCATCCGATTGGATTAACACGCACGTTGGACCTGCAATTGTTTTAAGAAATTCAGCAATCGGTATTTCCAAGTGCTTAATTTTATTGTAGGTTGTTTGATTATCAGTTGAACTTTGACCAATGTCAAAACGAATAACAAATTCGTATTGCATGACTGCTAACGTGATGCGAGCTTTTAAGTTATTTTTATATGTTAAAACCAAATGCACATAAATTATGTGTACGGTTACGTAAGTGTTTGCTTGTTAGTAATACTTGGTATTTTAACTGAAAGTTATGTAGTTTTCCAGTTAATTGACAGTAACACTAAAAAACGAGACAAGATAACTAAATTATCACAAGTGTTAGGTTAATGCATAAAATATACAACATATAAATAGATAACGATATAAAAGGGAAATATAGATAACAAGTGATTAGAAGTGTAGTATGATCTCACATTTTAGAGAAGTAAGTACGCCTTCATGCCATTTCTTAACACATATTTTGGTTGGATCAGATTTGAAGTCATTTTTGAATGAAAATGCCCATCCGGAGTACGTCGTTCCAAAATCGATGGCAGCCACTAACAGGCTATTGCTATTGGACTGTACTATCGGGCTATTGCTAGTGGTCTGTACTATCCCGCTATTTTTCGTGGCCTGTAATATAAAACCGTTATTAAAACAGTGTGTTTATTAGTTTTGTACCACCTCTCTAGAGTAAAATTCGCGATAATATTGGGCATCAACGCCATTATACAAATGCTGGCCTTCCTATGCCAATGTTTAGATCTCGACGAAATGTGGCCACAACAGACGTCAACAGAAAAGCAATCTTATGGTTGCAAAAGTTAATCCACCGACCTACAGTGATGCGTCGTTTATGTTAGCACCTCAAAAGGAACTTTATATGGATTTATCACCAAATAATTGCTAAACTAAGATAATTTATAAAGTTCATCAGTTTAATACGGCGCAAATTAAGAAGAAGAGGGCTATATCATTGCACATAAGTTAGGAAGTGGAAGATGGGAGAAAATTGTTACTTCTGATGTTCCATGAATTTGGTTGGTACCGGCGATACAGTTAGCGACATACTTAAGTTCTTTAGGCGGGACCCTTTCGCCAAGCATTTAATTGCATTTGCCGGTGTCTCTTATAGAGGAATATTCAAGATTCTGTTTGTTTCAACCAAGGAACACAGGTAAAAAGCAAGTTATATATCAATAAGGTATTAAAGCCGTTTCTTCGAAATGACGTTCCGAAACTGTATCAAGAAGGTCGAAAGTGAATGGTGTTTCGTCAAGTCACCCAGCAGTACATGCTCTTCAGTTTCTTAAAAAGGAGAACTTGAACGTTATCATCTACACTTAACGGAACGATTAAGAACAATTCGTTTAAGAAAAACATTAAAGGATGGTCACACAACGTTAGTTCCGTTGAGGTTTAGTGTAAATCTAACAAACGTTCAAGGGAGGAGATATAGTTTGAAGCATACTGTTGACTACACACGATGAGTTCGTTAAGGCAAAACAGAAAACGTGGTTTAGTTAAAGGCAAAGAAGAAAAAGACCAAACAGACGGAATAAAGATTCATTAAAATCCTTTTACTGGAAAATTGAAGTGTATGGGTGTAAGTACAGTCGACTATAGTAAACATACAACGTTGTAATATTTTTCGCGGTAATGAAAATGAAACAAAAACAAATCGAAACATTTCTCTGTCAGCAACTGTGGTCAGAAATAACAATTCAATAATGTGATAATTATCGATAATAGTCATTAATTTAAAATAATTTATTTAATGACAAAATGGCTCAATATAGAGGGTAATCAATACGGTTTAAGATACGATACATACTTTTCTCCCTGCAAGCCAATGCATATAGCCATTCACCCATTGAAGGCCTGCGCGTAACATGATAGGACAAAGGTGTCTTACACGACAGCAAGGATCTGAAATTAACTTTAATATACTAAATGAAGTCATAAAGGTGATTAATGATCGTATGCTAACCAAGATTGAGGGCTTGTACAATTAACAATTATCGAAACTCAAGTGCACACAAGAATAACATACTTTAAAACGACTTATTTTTGACGCAGCTATTTAAGCTTATATTGACATAGATTTGGTACAATAATGATTGCGACGACAATTTTGATCTAATGTGGAGAAGTCTGTTTATTAAGGGGAGGACATTGCAATTTTAATTGTGTACAATAACGGTGGATATATTTGATGATTACAAATTACCGAAATGTGCACATTATCGGTTAAATTTAATGTATAAGCATATTGTTAACCACCAATACATAAGATTACAAAAAAAAGAACTTAATAAATTATAATGCACAATTTATTGCAATTTATGTAACGATCAGAATGATACATGCTTTCTTATGATAAAATAACTCATTTGGTGCATTTACGCGATATTAAAGCGAGATACTACGATTTTGTCAGATATTTATTAATTTATATAACATCTGTAAAAAACTTATTAAACATATATTACAATATAAATTAAAATAAAAGTTAAGAAGAACATATGTCAAAAAATGCGAAATAAGCCAGATGTGTAATTCTGAAATAGAAAATAAATCTCTTTGTACGATGAGCTCACGTGGCATGTTAAAGGGGCCTTTTCACAGATTTTGGCAAATTTTGAAGTTTGTCATTAAATGCTAGATAGATATAAACATTGGATGTAAGAAGCTCCAGTTAAAAATCAAAAATAAAATTTAAAAACAAAGAAAAAAGTAAACCTCAGCAGGGCTCGAACCAGTGACCCTGGAGTCCTGGAGTAAAATCGGATTAGACCGCTCGGTCATACTGCCAAGTATGCATGCAGGATGTATTTATTACTTTATATAAGCAATCTTCGTATCTTCGTACTTTCACAAAATTAAACGACAACAAAAGAACTCTCCAAATTATTCAATCGTTTCGCGTTGCAACGCTTTATAATATTCAGGTTTTAAATCGTCAACAGATGCATATAATGGATATATAAGAGTATGGTAAATGTTAAGTTTTACTGTTTGCTCACAAATATCATAACTAAAACGAACATTTGCGAATCTGAAACAACTTTTTTCAATTTTGTCAATTTGCCAAAACGTGAAATTGCCAAAACGCGAAAAGGCCACTTTAATTATATTCAGCTGACTGTTTTTCACAAGTACACAATATTTAGTGGTAAGTAAGGTATTGTTTTTATAAATATGCACAAAAAGTTTTATCAACATAGATGGAGTTGAAATGTACTGTCCCATTGTATAATTATGTAAAACCCGTGTTGTATGTTCTTATAGAATAGAATAATCTTGAATGTATTACTTAATCATTTAAAGACTTATGCTCATTAATGCTATGTTTATACATTAGACTCTTATTATTTACAATACACAAATAATAAACCCGAGACATTCAAGAAAAAGTAAATTTATTTTCATTTTATGATCATAATTTCAATATTCATTTATATAAAAAGTACGGTTGGATTTAAATCATTATCCATATTTGCATCTTTCAGACAACGTATGAAGGAAATGTCACTAGTTTTTAGCGTTGTTTAACATCTTTCTCCTAGTAAATTATGAAGTAAAATAATTCATGTAATACATCGAATGTGTATTCATGTTTTTATCCAATAACAAAGCACCAATTTCACGTATTACTAATACAATACATGCAATACTTACTAAATGTATGTTTAATTCATATATTGATATGTTTTGATTTAAAAAATGGCTTCCCGATAGGTAAACAAATTATGTCTTTCAAAGAAAAGTCTTGTTTGGATTATTCTACCTATATAACATAGCAATCATGAATTTATGCTTAAACTGACAAAATGACATTTACATGTTAAGCCAATTACGGTGTAAACCATTTTTAATTTTGACATTTGACCATGACGAGTCTTATCGCCTTGTTAAGCAATTCATGTCAAATTAATTAGGCCATCACCTTTATACAGAGACTAACTATTTCACCGCAATTATATTATATATAAACGGGTTGCACAAACTAATTATAAAGATAGATAAGATAGTTTATTTAAGATAAGATAAGATTGTTTATTAAAGTATCACCATCATGTACCTAGTAAAACATATATAAATAGCTTTAAAACATAGTGCATAAAAGCCACTCACAATTGAGTTATAACAGACTGTACATATTATAAAAATACAGTTCAACATCAATAGCTAAAACTTTATGGACATATTTCATTTCAACAAATGAGAATGTTGTTCAAGTTTTCAACTTCAAATATCGGTTTTAATTAATACAAAATATATAAAAGTAAGATAAATCTTAGATCTAATTGCTTTGGTTGATATAAAGATCATTTTGCAAGTCAAGTACCAATATAACTTCTAATTGGAGCAGAAAATTGAATAAAATTAAAGTTGTTAAAATACAAATTGTAAAGAAGCGTAATGTATACAAACAAAATTAAGATGATTAAAGGATGGCATAGTGAGTATGGTAGCATTATGCAACAATAAAGGAATCTATTCTACCCCAGAAAATTCCTATTATACTGGCGTTGAATGTATACATTCTTATGAAAATTGAAAACTTGATATTTAACACTTATGATACAGCTGTTATAATACAATGTGTCATATTATGATACAAGAAGCAGCTACTAGATATTTATATATCCAGGTCAAACACTCAAAATCATGCAAGAGGAGGTGAATCCCATCAGTATGTATAAATAGGAGATGCTACAAAATACCTAAACACTCAGTGTAATATCCTACTAAATTTAAAAGACATATCCATCTTTTATTGGCTGTTTCTTGTATGTGACTAGAATAATCATGAGTACCTAAAGACAAGCATATTTGTTGAATTTATATCCCACGCCAATATGCTTCTGGACACAAAAGTGTTATATTTGACACTCAGCTAAAAAGCATTTTTACATATACGAAGGGCCATAAGTCCGTTATTAACAGATGGTGTACAGTGCCATTTGGCGTGCATCATCGTCTAATTCATATATATATACTCAAACCAAGTTTCAATGAAATCCGCCAAAGCACTTCCAAGATATGGCTTCGGACACAAAAGTGCCGGACGGACGGAAAGACGGACGGAAAGACGGAAGAACGGACGGAAGGACGGACAACGCCGAAACAATATCCCTCCGCCAATGGCGGGGGATAATACAAAATTCTTATTTATTTAACATTACTTACACTTGTTTGGAATTTAAACACATTAAAAGATCAAACTCTTCAATACAATTTTCTTTTTCTTTCTACTAGAATATGATGGCAGGTTTTGGCAGATAAATACACAAGGTGTTCGTCACTAAACATTCTAACCAATTTGTCATTTGACATATTATCATTATTTGCAAACATATTATCGAGTGCAAAGACTAGGATATGAGTGGGTTGTAGATATCTTTCATATTGATGTGACTGATAATGACGACGATAACGGAAACTGTAACCATAAAGAGTTTGCATGTTTGCGATGCAAGCAATAATAGTGGTGTTTCCCTGATAGTTTTGATAATTTTGATGATAACTTTGCTTTCGAAAAAAAAACACAAGAAGATATAGTATGAATGCATGTTGTTTTAGAATTAATATTTATTCGCTCAAGATTTAACAAATGTATTCTACTCAAAAAACGTTAAGTGTAATTCTACTATTAACACCTTCACAGTATTCGATACCATGTAAGTTTTATGGATTTCTTTACCACCATAAACTATACAAGATGGGATAGCTGGAAAAAGTAGCGTTGTTCTGAACCGTAACTGTTTGTCATAACTCTTATCTTTGTTAAACTCGTTGATTGTTTGTATAAGCAAAGTTTATCATAACATTCATCCCGTCGGTCATGACAGACACATATATTTCATGTTTTAACATCCCGTTCGGTCACGCGCGAATATATATCCGATACTGTGTCTAGTATGCATCAATATTGCTCCAGCCGTGGCATGTGTGTGCCGAACGGTGTATTAAATACAATGCTTTAATCGTTCTATTGTTTTTGTTGATGAACAACTTAAATAAATATTTCTCTTACTTTATTTTTTTTAATATCCTATAATAATGGTGTTGTTTTTTCATGTTGATTTACAAATATATATTTTACAACTCACATTTCTGATAAAGAATATAAGAAATGTATGTTGCAGTTGATAACTTAAATTGAATGATTCTTGTTATTAAAGCTTAATAACAATATGTTTGCATTTTTAATGGTTTTATGATAATTATGTAATAAAACAAAACATTTAACCGCGCATTTATGAAAATCATAAATATTGTTTATATGTGATATTCGCATTCGAACGTATATGGGGCATGCACATACAAACGAATTTATCTTAGAAAATGGTTTGATTTAAAAGGGTACATGCGCCTTCAGGACTTGGCACATAAAAGCGCAAACAAATTCCGTATTACATGTATAGGATGAACAATGTAATTTGGCACAACTATTGTGAATTCTTGAGTTTTTTTATAACTTATATGTGCTCGCATATTTCTTTCGGATTTAAGATTGATCTCTCTGAATAAATTTAAAGACGTTAGTTCATTTAGATCCAACCGCCCAATTCGGAAGTAAATTATCTCAAAGACAAATCGACAAAATGTTTTCTATCTTAACATAACTTTGATGTATTATTACGATTTAAGATTATTTAGATTTAAGATTTGATGTATTTCGATTTCCGGTTCCGGTTTCATGAGGGCGCAAACATAGTTTCTTTCCAGATATTAAATATGTAAACAATCAAAACATGTAAACGAATCAAATACGGGTCAAGAAGTCTTAAGGTTGTAAGTATGTGCAAATCACTGATGTAAATGTGACAAAGAATGTGGGTTACTGGTCTCAAAATTTGATGTGACTTTCAAAGTATCCTGTGCCACCTCTACCCCTTACACTTTGTATGTGATATACCAATGCCGAGTCGACAAACTCGGAATAAATTCGCGAAAAAGCCACAGATCATCATCCGGACAAAAGGTACTGCATCAATCGTTTCTCAAAAGATACAAACAATAAAGTGAGTTTGAATCAGACAGTCAACGCTACTTTAGTGCCGACGCTGATTCTGAAAATCTTATGGCGGCAAGCTTGTTGACAGAAATAGAAATGTCTTCTACAAAATTCAACAAATCTGATCTTGAAGAGGTTGCATTACATTTGGTTGAACAGTTTAAAATGCAAGTTTACTCAGATACGGCCAGTGAAATAAAACGTGCGAATGGTGAAGAACTGGTGGAGCTCTGGGTGGAAGTGCAAGCTCTGCGAGATGAAAACACTCACTTAAGAAAATGCATCAAAGCAACAAACCTCGCACGTGATGACCTCAAACAATATGGTCGCAGAATGATGCTCGAGATCTCGGGTCTTCCAGATGACACTGGTGATGCCAACGAAAACGTCGAACAAAAATTGCTTGACAAGGCCAGGGACCTCAAGTTGCAGCTTAACTCTTGTGACATCGTCAGAATTCACCGCCTGGGGTAGAAACGTTCTGGCACAAACAGGTGTGTTATTGTCAAGGTTACAATATCCAAAGCCAGGCAGCGGGTTTTCAACGCCCGGAAGTCCTTTAGAAAAGGTCTGTTTATACAAGACTCTCTTACGCCGTTCCGCTCGCAGCTGTCCTTCGAAGCCCGTGCACTTAAGCGCGACCACAAACTCACATCGATCTGGGTTGCTGGTGATAACATCTACGGGTTACTGGTGCTGAACGGCCATGAACGGAAAGTCCAGATAAAAGACCTCGATGCCATTGATGCCATCCGCAATGGTGTGGAACCGTCGTATCATCCCCCGGCATTTCCATATACTACCACATACCCCCATCTGGATACCGAACGTGCCAATGACGAACTTATTTTTTACCTCAATATGTTAATATCACTGCTCGATCGTGCTACTTCTTAACCCTGTCCTAAGTACACAGTTAATTACTGAAATATATCGTCCTGGTTTTATGAAGACCACATATTTCCATTAGTAATTAGCAAATTTCCCTATATTTAATTACTTAAACACTTTTTAAGTATAATATTTATGTATTTTATGCAATCTACTATTGTGTCTATCTATAAACACGACAAATCATGTACGCGCTTTAAATTTCCGTCATCATGCAATGTTAAGTACACAAATAATTCAGTTAAACACGACTTTGATAGTTAGCAATTTAACCGGATGACTGCGTGTGTGCGTTAACAATAAGAGACAGAGGCTCTGAATAGCACTGTATTTATCAACACTTTTTTGTCCATTCAGTAATATCGGGCTTTCGTATTCGTATACATCCGAAATGTGTCTGCGCGTTAAAATCTGTCGGTCACACGCACCAAGTTTGCCGGTATTGCAATCATTGTGTACTTCCTGTAAAACTAGCTGCGCAAACAGTATTTTTTTTCCGAATGTCTATCGAGATAGTGTTTGTTTAAACGCTTAAATATTGATGATTAAAAATAATGCGGCTTGTAATTTCACCGGTTGGCTATTTATACCCCTGTGGTTTGACAATGAAAATAAGCTCCTTCACGAAACGCACGATTCCTAATATAATCCGAAGTACTTTATGGAAGTTTTCCTTCGTAGATTTTTGCGCTGTTGTAGTTTGTTTTTAACACGAACTCCTTTTGATTGTCTTGTCTGTTAGCACTGATTGAAAATGTACAATTGTATTTATTTACTTTTTTGTATTTTTTTTCTTTTTTCAGCTATGCAAACTAGCTTTAATATCTATTCTTGTATAATGCTCAATGTACCAGATTGCTCCACTTGTGTTGATAGTTTTACTTAATGTGTATCTTTACCTACATAAATGATTGACATAACGCAATATCGGTCAACAATTGGGGGCTTTTATATATGTCTGCAGCGATATCTTACAACCTACATTAAACATGTGCATCCATGGAAATACTTGTATCGTAACATAATAACATCTATTTGCAGTGTTACAACAAAGAGATTGCATCTGTTCAGGGGGCGTTATATTTTTACCATGTACGCATGGTTTCACTTTATATACGTGCTAAAGAAGTACAACATGAATACTATTATCAGCACCGTCCTTTTACATTGGCAGATTCTAACTCAATTACTTTACATGTTCGTGTGAACGACCTTGCATGTACTCTATCCATCATTACGTACACAATATTATTGCTATTGTTACTGTCGGGTGACATTGAACTCAATCCTGGGCCATCACATGTATACCCTTAAGAATGCAGCCTGTCAATATTCCATCAAAACATAAGAAGTATTCGAAACAAGTTTGAATATATTTGGGACTATTTCTGAGATTTCGATATAATATGCTTTAAAGAAACGAAACTGTCAGGTGACATCATTAACGAAACCCTATCCTTAGAAGGTCATGATTTTATTTTCCGGAAAGATAATACTAATCATTCAGGGGGCTTATTGACGTATGTTTCGTCATTATTTGGACCCACAAGATTATATAACCTAGAAATAATCCTACCAGAATCTAAATGGATAAAAACATTTCGACCACTCCAAGTCCCTTTTAATTTTTAATGTGTATCGTTCTCCTATTACTGCTTCTGCATTTTTGGATCGATTTGAAACATGCCTTGATCAAGCATATGACCTTTGTTACACTATAATTATTGTTGGCGATATAAACGAAAACCAGTTAAATCCCTCCAACCACAAATTTAAAGATATTCTTAGTTTGACAAAACTTATCTAACTTAATTAACAAACCAACCAGAGTGACCGAATGTTCTAGTACACTAATGGACCCGTTTGCTATAACAAACACATTTCAGCATTTACATTCAAGAATGTTTGAAACTGATCAATTAGCGATCATTTTGGTACATACATATATATTAATATTGACATACCCAAAAATGCTCCTTACAAAAGAAAAATAAGGCGCTACATGTACCTGTACGCGAATTTAAGAGAGCTTAACGCAGCAATAACGTCATACGACTGGTCCCTTTTACACACGGGTGACCTAAACAAAATTGTACTCAGATTTACAAATGTATTTCTTCAATTAGCTTCCTAGTTTATTCCGTCTTCCGATGTCACTATTCGACCAAACGATCGTTCTTGGTATAACTCATCAATACGTAAAACATCCCGCCATAAGGACAGACAAAAGCGTGTTGCTATCAAATCTGGTGAAATTTCTGATTGGTCAGCATATACACATCTACGAAATAAAGTCAATAATATGAAAAAACATGCAAAAGAGTGGTTCTTCAAAACTCTTGAAATTGGGCTTGCCGATTGTAGAAAATCTAATCCACACCAATATTGGAAAACGGTAAAAAGTTTTAGTTAAAGAAAATGCAAATAGTTTAAATAGTATCCCTCCGCGGGTAAACCCAGATGAATCGTAATCGGTAACTGCCATTTAAAGCCAATACATTTATCAATTATTTTGTATCCATATCTACAATTGATGAACGCGACCATGACGTACCACAATAACACCGAAAAACACGTAACACGTTTGACGACATTATTATTTCTGAACAAGACGTAATCGATGATCTATGCAACTTATAAATTAAAACAGCTAATGATCCTGATGGTATTAGTCATAAACTATAAAAAGAAACATCTAAATCAATTAGTAAGCCACTATCAATTATTTTTAATAGATCGATACATGATAACTTATTTCATCGTTCTGGAAAGAAGCAAACGTTATGTCTCTCATTGAAATAGGTGAAACGTTCATTCCTTCGAATTATCGACCTATTTCCCTTATAAGCTGTGTTGAAAAAGTAATCGAAATGGTTGTTTTTGAATACCTCTACAACTACCTACACACAAATCAACTCATATACAATAATCAGTCAGGATTTTTAACCAGGCCATTCTACTGTTTACCAACTAATTGACATGTATAATTAAATATGTAAATCGTTTGATTAAAAACAATCTACCTGTATCATTTATTGCGACACAAGTAAAGCCCTCGTCAGGGTTTGGAACAAATGTCTTATACATAAATGAAAGAACTTGGGTTTTCAGAACACAGTATTGCGTGGATATCCAGCTACTTGTCCAATAGATCTCAGATAGTTTTTATCGGCTCGTCGTTTTCCCAATCATTAAATGTCAATGCAGGCGTTCCACATGGCTCTGTATTAGAGCCTCGTCTGTTTTTAATTTATGTTAATGATATCTCTGAATCACTTCTTAGCTTAAATCGCCTTTTTACTGACAACATTTCACTATCTGTTTCCTGAAATGACACAGCTATTATTGAGAGTATTTTAAATCATGACATAGACTGTATTACCCGATGGGCAAAGAAATGGCTCGTCGAGTTTAATCCCTCGAAAACGAAAGTTATGTTTTTGAGTCTCTTGAAAAGTTAAAACAGCCAAATTTTAACTTTGGACGAAACCCATTTATCCTTTGTAAAAGACCATAAACATCTCGGCATTACGCTAAGTGAAGACGGGTCGTGGCACAAACATATTGACAATATTACAAAATCAGCTTCAAAAATACGGACTCCATGAGAATGCTAAAATATTAACTCAAGCGGGAAACACTTAATCAAATATACGTTTCATATCTAAGACCTTTGTTAGAGTATGCGTCCAGTGTTTGGGACAACTACGCAACATACGAATAAGAACTATAAGACAAAATTCAATTGGACGCAGCTCGTATTGTAACAGGATTAACAAAATCAACTATAATGACTCTACTTCTAAAAGAAATTGGTTGGGTTTCTCCCAATGACAGACGGAAAATTCAAAAACTTGTTTTCGTATTAACACAATAAAGGTGCCTTACCACAATATTTAAACGATATTTTCCCAGCCACAACAGATAACATTTTCTAACTTGTTACCTAATCGTGTCGACTATGCACCAATTGCCCGCAGACTTGCGATTTACTCAAATTCAACTTTTTCTTCTTCTCTTAAGTTATGGAACGAACTTTTCTCCCAGCAACGTATCGTGCTTTTTACAAACACTCGTCATATAATATTGTTAAAACTTCAGACCCAACCCTTTTGCTTTTCTCTATACAATTGATAACATCAATATGTAGTATATCTCCTCTATGCACTATACACCATATGTATATTTGTACGAATGCATGTACGAAAGAAAATGCAATAAAATATTATTAAAGTATGTCTTACTAAGATCATATGCCTGCATTATAAAATGTTCAAGGGAAGCCCTGTTGATAACATAATAATTTACATGCATGTTATTGACTGCGCACTTTAAGTTGTAAGCAAAATAGCTTTGTCTTCCTTAAAGGTGAAAAATCAGATTGACTTTTCTTTCATTTTACGCTTGAAATCTATCGTATTCGCGATTCGCGAAACAATCCTACAGTATTTGTAATAAATTTGCACTACCTACCAGAAGAAACTTGACGGGTATCAAGCACAGATAGTATCAAATACCACCGCAAATAATACGTTATTAATAAAACAATCCGTAAAAGAGGGACAAACAAAGTAGACCACATAAAATCTTTGCTTTGCTATATACAGTTTAAACCGAAACAAACATCGCAAAAATTGTCTGAATATTTAATGCACAATTTCAAACAGGTATGCCCTCAGTTTTAATTTTTCAAATAAGACATGTCAATACTTGTATATTTTGGTCTCAATTGAACTAATAGTGTTATGACATTAATATTTGCTGTTCAACGTGTACCTAAACTATGATCTAGTCTCCGTTTTTACACATAAGCCAAGTAGTTGTAAACCAGCATTATGTCTCAAGTTACAAGATGAATTTAATTTGATATTGAAGCTATTCAGAAAAGCATTTTCGATTTACGTTATCATTACACGGTAATATAACCTTATGCGATTTAACAAAATGCAGGTAACATATAAGATCTACTGAAAAGAAAAAATAAATTAAAGAAACTTACATGAATAGTCCTGAAATTACTTGTTGGAGAGCTCTAAATTACAAAGATAAAAAATATTTTATTTTAAACGAATATGGCACACTTTCGGTTTAAAACATTAATTTACATATGAGAAACGATACCAGTATAACGATGTATAGTATTATAGCTAGTTACTTAAACACATTTTTATTAAAACCACAAACAGACAAAAATACGCTACACACAGTTACATTTAAAATACATATTTCTAGGTTCTTACCGTATTCGAATTCGTACTTCACAATGTCGCTCGCAAACTAGTTGGATGATTGCGCTTTAGTAAAGAGGAAGTAGCATGGCGGTGTAAACCTAACGTCATCTCGCTCAAATTATCCCTACTATTTCACATAAGGCGGTGTAAACCCAACGTCATCCCGATCAAATTAGCCCTACTACTTTACAGAGCAGAACAGCATAGGACAGACCGCACTCCAATAACGATTAGTTTTCGATTGACGATAACCGCTATTACTTTAAGACCAGCGTTTTCTTTAAACCTGTGTACTGTCTAGCTTACCTGCAGCAAGATTGATTTGAATATTGTATTGGTTTGTACATGTTTAAAGCAGGCGCAAATTGAAAGGTTCGAAAAAATGTGTAACAATTTTGGCAAAAATATTTCAAGCCCACCCACCGCTAACCCAAAATTTATGTGTTATCATGTTCAATTACAAGTGTTGCTTTGGTGCTCTCGTGTGTTTTATGTTTCAGTTTCCATGATTTTATGCTCATGTAGTCGGGTGTCAGTAGGCATTGGATCAAAGAGGCTAACACTTACGTCATGGTTTCCACATTGAAGCTGACACCAACGTCATAGATCTCACATACAGTTTTGAGTGCGGCGGACAGCGACCTCACATTGTAACTTTTTTATACTTAAGTTGGTATTCTAATAGTTTAAATTGGAATTGTTGCCTGCTGCCCAGGGTCAGCCACAGATCAAACTATAATTCTGCAATCTAACTAATTTTGGTCTAATTCGCACAATTAAAATTCAGTTGCCGTAAATTTGAAGTTAGCCTATTGTGACAGTTTGAAATTTGAATTTAGCCTCAGTTGGGCATATTATTTTAAAGTAAACCCTTTGTAGCATGTTGTCGTAAATTTGAAGTTAGCCTTTTTTGACAGTTTAAAATGTGAAGTTAGCCTCAGTTGGGCATAAAATTTTAAAGTAAGCCTTTGTGGCATTTACTGTTTGCTGGGAGGTTGTCCTAAAAGGCACAATTTGCTCGACGGCCGGTTGAATCGAAGTTGTGATCAACATGATGAGTACGGGAACATGTCCACCACTCCAAACAGGGGAACAAGACAGTCTAGTCGAAATTAAATGTACAATATTCAGTGAGTAAATCTGTTTTAAAGTGTATAATGTTTTATGTGCTTTTTAGGTCGATGGGATGTCGAACAGCGAACCTGCTTTGGTGAAATGCGGATATAAAAAATAGTAAAAAATAGAAAAAGGATGCAAAATTTCACCGGGTAGTCGTTGCCCGGCAATCGGTTGTCCTACAATCTCCCAATCATTTACATTTAGGTTGCGTATCCGCCTGCAGCTAGAAGTTCGACTAAATTATCCATTTTTACAGACCTTAATAGAGTGCCCGTGAGACTCGAACATAGTTAATGGGGATACGAGACATTTCCCAAGGTGTAGATCTTTAAAGCGTTTAATTACTGAATGCGTAACCTAAGTTATATGAATATATTTATAAATTAAGACATCGGTTTCTCTCTTGAAAAGCAGTTTGCATACTTGATTTAACTTAAATTTAAATGGGCGTGTTTTAAATTACTTCTAGCAATGTTTAATTCTTTGTAGGACATAAACATAATACTAATTGTTTTGTTCAATACCTTTGTAGAAACGATTAAGACATTTACTACGCTCAGCAGATAATACAATAAAATATTATTTATTAGGAATTAAGACTGAGACACATCTGTTATTACAATTTCGTTGTGTATACAATTTAGAGCACATCAATCATGCACATATGCGGCTTGAAGAAATCGCTTCAAACTTAGCCTAATTTGTAATCATTTTTTTCACTCAATAATCGTTTATTATGCCTCCCTTCGAAAAAGAGGTGGTATATTGTTTTGATCGATGTCGGTCGATTGGTAGGTCTGTCTGTCGGTAGACCAGTTCGTTTCCGATTAATCACTCGACATCGAATTGACCGATTGACGTGATACTGCACATGCGCATTAGCATATGAGTAGATTACCCATATTGAACTTGGACTAACATTTTATTTACACTTATATGAATCATGAATATTAATGGGCCAAGTGTTAGGTTGAGCGCTCTAAAACCGGTTTAAACTCACAGTGCTTTGCATTGACCGTTTAAATGCGGTGACCCCAGCTTAATTCGTCTATGTGCGTATGTTGTATCGTATTGTGCAGTTTTGTACTATTTTGACAGTGGTCACTTGCCATAAATAAAGGACCACGAACATGTTTATCATAAGAATGCAATATTGCTCCAGCAGCTTAAGTTTCACTTCTTTATATTGGTGTCACTAGGTCAAAGGTACAGGTCACTGTCACAATAAGCGTTTAATTGGTCACCGCTCGATATGTCATCAAAGGATTGAGCGATTGGTGTCAAGGTCCTGTTCGGGGGCATCTGTCTTAGATCGCGGAGCTCAATGTTATAAGTAACGAACGTACGACTTGGTATCTTTTGTTATCCGCCATAAGCATTACTTTAACCGATGACAATGCCGCCCAAAAAACGATTGCTCTGATTTGTGGGGAAATGGAAGATCGTGCACGGTTGGTGGATAAGCTCTTCTAGAAGTCACCATCGATCTTTGGGAATCTGCGGGTACAAAACGTTGAAAGAGCCCGTCTACATCTTGTAGACGGAATGAACGTCATAGAACCGAAGTTTTGACAATTTTATTCCTGACAGTGTGTGAACAGTATGCTTCTTGTTATTTTACAATTCTTTTGTTGCAGCGGTGGTGTGAGCTTTTAATTGCCATTTTATTATGTCACTTTCCTTAAATAAAGGACCAACTAATTATATATAATGAGAATACAAAACTGCACCTGCAGCTGGAGTTTCACTTCTTTACATTAATTAAGAATAATTATTGATTGCATTTTTAGTATTCATATTTATTTAACAATACATTTAGAAAATCACAGAACTTGAATTAAGATGTACGAAGTCTAACCTACCTCCATGCATTTAAGCAAAACCACGTTAACACAAGACTACTAATCATTTGAACAGTAGACCGTTACGCATTATTGCTATGTAGTTCAAATAGTTAAAAAACAAAGTACTATATTTTGAATAAGTATAAATCAGTTAACTAATTGATTTGTAGTTACAAGCAGTATAAGTTACTCATTAAATATCAAACGTTCATTGATCGGCTTCAGCGTACTCATTCTTTTAATTGATTCAGTTGTATGTAGTGAACGAGAAAGTATCGTCGAAGCGTGATTATTCAAGTTCGTTATAAACCAATGTCTTTATTGTACAATAAAGAATGTATTGAACAAAAAGTAAGGTAGTGTGCTCTTTTACGAGATTAAACAATATTGTTTAAGTTAAGCTAGATAATGATAATTGAAGTGATGTTATAGCTGTTTTATCGGATTAAATTCTCCTACATTGATACATTTATAAAATTGATTAAGGAGATAAACACATTTAAAGAGGCTTAACTTGTCAAAAGAACCATATCTCCCGTTTCCCCTACGTATACAAAGGTCTTACATCGTTCGCAGTGTACAGCGTAGACTACATTGATGGATTTGCAGGTGACCTCGCTCCGCACATTGTAGCTTTTGCCGTACATGATGGAGGCCGAAAAGTTCAGCGATACCACCGGCAAAAGCTACAATGTGCGGAACGAGGTCACCTTTGTATACGTAGGGGAAACGGGAGATACCCTGTACCAGCGAAATCCCCTTAACCTGTCCCGGATACGGACTCGACACAATGACCCGGTTGCCGAGCACTTTTACACAAACGGCCACAGCGTCGCGGACTTCCAGGTCATGGGACTCGAAAAATTAAATGGATCGGACGAGTACCAGAAGACCATCGACCAACTTTGGAAGCGTAAATTGAGGAAGTTTAAACCATATGGACTAAACACAAAAGACTAATAAAAATTGCGCGCAATGTAACGTTCAATAATATAACGTCACTTCAGCTAAACATGATATGCTTCTCAAATTAATGCCGCTGAAGAAGACCGAGAGGTCAAAAGGTACGGCAAATTTAATAAAAGCGTTTTATTATATATATATATATATATATATATATATATATATATATATATATATATATATATGCCAACAACATATACATCCCTTCAAAATAGTGCTACTTTATCACGGAACCGTTGACTTTCAAGGACTCGTTCTCCTCAAATATACAAATTTTAAATACATGATTTCGTATTACCACTTGATTAATGAATGCAACCGTTATATGTGTTAGTACAAATGAACACATTTTGGCAATGAAAGTTTGTTTAAAATGATTACTTGCCTCATTGAGGAGGCGCACATAGCATCATCGTGCATCCTATATTTCCGTCAGCACAGAAGCACCTGTTACAACCGTCGTTGTTAATGAACGACGCACCAAGCTTATTGTATAAACATGTAATTCAAAGAGCATCTTAGTTCATATGTAATTCAAAAATGGTGTTTACTTCATTACACGAAAAGAGAAAATGCAAAAAAACATTATCTGGAGATATAACAATGGGCTAGTATTATACGATACAAGACATTGCAACAAACAATTATTTGATAAGTCTAATATATAAGAATATTCAATTAAATGCAATATTAAAGTATTGGTTGGATTTTGTGACTAACATGGCGTTAATCACCTCTATCTTAAGCATTCTTCATGTGGAACATTGTAATGACATTATTGCCAGCGGTAGGCTTTATATCTTCAAATGCTGGACGTACATGTTGAGTTTCTAAGCATATTCGTTATTCTTAATTCTAAGAACAATAGATTAACAAAGGAAAGAAAAATGCCGACATGCATTCGCTTACTGTCAAAATTAATCAAGAATTAGCTAATTGATATGCATACATGTATATAGCGGGAGGTAACACTATCTCATATAAAGTTTACATGTTGTATGTGTTTCCCCCTTTATCAATACAACATAGTGAGTTAATTTGATGGGAAAGTTACCAGATATATATTAAATGCGATATTTATATGTGTTCTAGAACTTAGCACACAATTCGATTTTTATCTTAATCATACAAACAATGCTTTGGTAATAAAGGGTCCGCCGTAACAGCCTAAATCTTAAAATGACAAACATGCTCCAAACAGAACGGTATTTATTTGTTATTTTAAAACCGCATTGTTGGGTTCTGTTCTAGAACATAGCCCAAAACTCATCCACCGGGTATTTTCATGCACAAATATTAAATAACGGGTTTTCTGTTAAACTATAGGAACATGCTTTTCCAATATATGTAGAGAAAGAAACTGTACTTAACAATTTAATTGAAATATATTATCAGTTTTGCCTAAACAAAGAGTATTAAGATAAGTCAGAGTTAATGTCATGTCAAATGCCGCTGGATGTATTGGTTTTACATAAAATGCGGTCTTCACCTTGAAACTGTCGGACAAAAAACTTGATTTATTTTAAAAACCGATCATCAATAACGAGTAATAGGTCTGTAATAATTAACACAGATACATGATGACTGTTCTAACAACTGCTTCTCAGTATTTCATAATTAGTTTTTATACCCCGAAGGAGGACATATAGTGATCGCACTGTCCGTTTGTATGTCTGTCCTTCCGTCACACATTTGCGTTTAGGTTTCATAACTTCTATGTCGCTTCAGATGTAACCTTCATATTTGGTTTGCATGTGTATATGGACAAGACCTTTCCATACGCTCAACAATTTTACCATTTTGACCTTGACCTTGAACTTAGGGTTCGAGTTTAGGTTTCGAAATCTGCGTTTAGGTTTCGAAAAAAAAACAGATTTCGAGGGCATATGTCTTCCTCTTGTTAGAGGCATGTTTCACAATATAAAATCACACAGAACACCAAATGTACTTCTTTTACCGAGTAATGTCTTGCAATGTCCATTTAAAATATGCTTATTTATATTGCAATAGATTTCTTTTTACATACAATAAGTTAATGCACATCAAAGAAAAAGTTATGATTTTGTGCTCCTCAACTTTTTAGTTTCCATGGTAAATGTCGGTTCAGCTATCGCACAATAATCGACATCTAGTCCGTATTGTAAATGATACCCTTGTTTTACCATGAACTAGTCTTAAAAACAAAATGCCGTACACTGTGCACATTAGACTAATACTTAACCTTCAAGCAACAATAAAAACAATTTATAACATTAAATAAAGATAACATATGCACCTAGAAGGCACAAGCAGGGGAACTATATATGTTTATGCATAAAGTGAATTATATATTACAAAGTTAAAAGCGTATTATTGTATTTATTTCTTACGTTGATGAGTTTGTAATCATTTGTATGCTATAATTACACTCGCGGTGATTCATCGCGCATAACTAAATTTGCCCACATTGATCGCGTGCAACATATGATAAATGCTTCTGGGTTGTACGATTAAAACAAGGTAGATCAGTTCATGTTACCAACAACCATTAATAGATTCTAAATAAATGTAGGTATCAAATCAACTTATAAACAAGATATTATGGTAAAATTAGCTATTACACGTTATTAGTGTTCACTTCTATAGTTCACGTTAAATCTGTCTTATGTTAATGTTACCACACAACTGGGATTTTATTAATTCGTTTACTTTTTTACCTTTATATAAAATGAAAGTGGTCGATTCAATTTTCTGAAAAAAAGATGTTTGCACATCTTCCAGACCGATTTCTTTAATCGACAATTTAAGCACATGATTTACACAAAATATAACGTGGTTTAAGCTAAGATAACAATATATAATTATGAAAGTTGTTAGTTGTGCTGCATCTGTTGCTGTGTGGACTCGATAAATTGACCGTTGATGTTTGTTATACACAAGCTGTAAACTGGCTTCCAGAAATCAATTACTCAAACAGACATTACTAGTTAAGCTTGGTACACAAAAGCTTCCAACATTAATTTGTACATGTTTTGTTTGGAAATGCGTTTGCCATAACTGTAAAGTGTGATACTTGTAATTGTGTGATTCATATGTTATGCGAAATATACCTCTATATGGTCTTCATGGTGTTATAACTTTGCTTGCGATAAAATATAACTGATTTTAAATATGATAAATTACCTACCTCACCTGAGACCATGATCGCTTTCATTTTATGATTGAAGTTGCTGGACTTGACCTTTTTAATAAGTTGATATATGATAAGCGGTATTTTGAAGAAAACTAAGTGACAACAACAGTCAGTATGAAAAGGCAAAATATACTATTACCCGAAAAACAGCATAACATCATCGCACCATCCGACAGTGTGTGGGTTGGCTATTTGGGTAATGGGTTTGATGCGTAGTTGGGTTTGTAGTTCCACAAGCTTTTGTTACCGCTCAGTTTATGTCAATTACCTAAGATTATATCAAAATGACTTTTGTACAAACATAAATCTTTTTTAAATAAATGTCATACTCTTAAAACAGATTCATAATCGGATAAGCGAAACGAAACTCCGGAGTTAAATCATGTTTAACATATATTCCTTTATTGGTGATCAACTGTCATCACCAGAAAATACTAAATATTTTGCAACAATTTTGTTTGATTATTCAGAGAGTTTTCTGTTTCCTATCTCGCGTGTTCAATTCGCTGTAAATGTGTATGAATGGTACAATGGTAGCGCATTAGATTCTGCTTTCAGAGGGACCGGGGTTCAATCTGTTAGTAAATATATTTAATGATTTTAATAAGAACTAAGAATACTTTTTAACCCCTTATTGTCCCCTACCGGTTTCACCGGAGAAGACCTATGGTTTGCGCTCTGTGCGTCTGTCAGTCTGTCCGTCAGTCCGTCAGTCTGTCACACTTTTCTGGATCCTGCAATAACTTAAGAAGTTCTTCATATTTTTTCATGAAACTTAAAATATGAATAGATGGCAATATGGACATTATGCACGTTATTTCATTGTGATCCTACGTCAAAAATTATGGTTGCTATGGCACCAAATATAATAAAAACATACAATGGTGGAGCCGGTAGGGGACATACATCGTTTGGCAATAGTCTTGTTTTAATTTAATTCCCCAACGAGACGATGGGTCTTTACAGACTCCAAAGCTCATCAGTATTATTTTCAGCGAATAATTCATAGATATTGACGATATACATGTGCATGTTGTTCGTAATGAGTTTGGCCATGCAAAAAACACAGTCTGTCTTTACAACTACTCGAAAACAAGGTAGGGAGAATTGCCTAATCCATTCACGCAGAGTGTCAGTCCTTGCCTGTACCTTTCGGGAAGAAAACGTACAACCTTACATAATATCATCATACGCGTTTGTTAGAAATCAGAAGCTTTGTCGTTTATTTAATGTTTTCGTAGTGCATCGATCTTTTTATCTTTAAGAAGGATTTAAGAAAAAGTAATTGGTGGTTTTCATACGTTCATAAATTTCAGAAAGCCGCGTACATCAACACGACATCTTTGGTAACCATTGAATTATATTTCTCACGTTCACAGTTTACAGTAAAACTATTTTTAAGAATAGAGACAAGATGATTAAGCAAATTAGTTTAAAATTTTGTTGAATTCAATACTTATTGCAAAACATGTACAATATATGTATACACATCCAACAATTTTGTATTAAAAGTAATTACCAATTTGTCAAACATATTAATACATGTGCCCGAAACTAAATTGGCATAATGCAATAGGTTAAACATCTGCCTTGCTCGCTTGCGGCCCCAGACCTATGTTCATCTATGCACCCTTATGTCGACAGCTGGACAGATGGCCGTCGTGCAGTTGCTATATATAGTGTCTATAATGAAGGCAATATACATTGAGCACAAAGATCTTATTACTTACTTAGGTAAGTTTTGCATGCCGCTTTCGTAAAACATATCGAATATAGGCATGCTGATACGAGGATTATATATAATGCTGTTATTTGAATATCATAATATACACAACAACAAAGCATCATGTGTGTAAAAGTCGATAAAAAAGGGGTGATCCATATTGGTTTGTTTATAATTAAAAATTTAATAGTGCAAACAAAATTCTTCTGAATTGTAGTTACTTACGGGCTGCATTTATGTTTTAAATTTCTGGTTTGAAAACATGCAATGAACTGTATTTAACCGTCAAATGTAAACGATATTTTATGTTTCAACAAGATTTTTTAGTATTGACTATTTTCAGGAGAAGACATATAATATTCAAAATGGAATCATTTCTCGTGGGTCTCATGATGCTATCAGTAGTCATTTCGGCAAAAGCGGAAGAAAGTGAGTTTTTCATTATAATTATAAATTCTCGTTAAAAATACATAAACATAATTTTCTGACAAACATATTTAAAAACAGGTTAAAACCGACGAAAACTAGTTTGCAGATAGCATTCATTGCTTCAATTACACTAGTGTAAATTGCGAAATAATTTTTATATAAAATATATGTATACTTAATTATGTTTAGGGCCATGCATTGGCGAGAATGGCATAGAATACGCGCACGGTGCGTCGTTCATTAACAACGACGGTTGTAACAGGTGCTTCTGTGCTGACGGAAATATAGGATGCACGATGATGCTATGTGCACCACCGCCGCCTCAAGGAGGCAAGTAATCATTTTAAACAAACTTTCATTGCCAAAATGTGTTCATTTGTACTAACACATATAACGGTTGCATTCATTAATCAAGTGGTAATACGAAATCATGTATTTAAAATTTGTATATTTGAGGAGAACGAGTCCTTGAAAGTCAACGGTTCCGTGATAAAGTAGCACTATTTTGAAGGGATGTATATGTTGTTGGCATATATATATATATATATATATATAATAAAACGCTTTTATTAAATTTGCCGTAGCTTTTGACCTCTCGGTCTTCTTCAGCGGCATTAATTTGTGAAGCATATCATGTTTAGCTGAAGTGACGTTATATTATTGAACGTTACATTGCGCGCAATTTTTATTAGTCTTTTGTGTTTAGTCCATATGGTTTGAACTTCCTCAATTTACGCTTCCAAAGTTGGTCGATGGTCTTCTGGTACTCGTCCGATCCATTTAATTTTTCGAGTCCCATGACCCGGAAGTCCGCGACGCTGTGGCCGTTTGTGTAAAAGTGCTCGGCAACCGGGTCATTGTGTCGAGTCCGTATCCGGGACAGGTTAAGGGGATTTCGCTGGTACAGGGTATCTCCCGTTTCCCCTACGTATACAAAGGTCTTACATCGTTCGCAGTGTACAGCGTAGACTACATTGGTGGATTTGTAGGTGACCTCGTTCCGCACATTGTAGCTTTTGCCGGTGGTATCGCTGAACTTTTCGGCCTCCATCATGTACGGCAAAAGCTACAATGTGCGGAGCGAGGTCACCTGCAAATCCATCAATGTAGTCTACGCTGTACACTGCGAACGATGTAAGACCTTTGTATACGTAGGGGAAACGGGAGATATGGTTCTATTGACAAGTTAAACCTCTTTAAATGTGTTTATCTCCTTAATCAATTTTATAAATGTATCAATGTAGGAGAATTTAATCCGATAAAACAGCTATAACATCACTTCAATTATCATTATCTAGCTTAACTTAAACAATATTGTTTAATCTCGTAAATATAAAAGCAAGCTTTGGTATTAAAATCAAGTATTTGTATTGCATGTTTTATTGTCTACTGGTCTACATATGACCCGTTATAAATTGTTTATGTGTCATTGTGGCTCTCAAAAAGCGTCTGTATCTCTGATATGTCTATGAAAATATATTATAATTATTTTTGTAAACCGGTAGTATAGTTTGAGACGTTGTTTTACATCGTATTTTAATAATGCTGTTCTTGTGAGTACTTTCTTTTTTTTAAATAGGAAGTTGATCATTTCAATAAAAAGCAGACATGGTTTCGAAAATCTTCATTAGTTTAATGTTATTACTTAGCATATGTATTTGAAGTAAAATATACATTTACAATATTTAAAGTACTTATTATATTTGTCTGATTTCAGTTTGCGAGTATAACGGAAACCAATACAATGCCGGCGACAGCTTCATGAATGCCGACGGCTGTAACACATGCGTGTGTGGGAAAAACGGGATTGCGGCGTGCACAATGAAGTTATGTTAGCTATAATAGCCTGTGGAAAAACAAACAGATACAATAATGACGTGTTAATATTTACCATATGTTTACTTGTATGTAACTTTATATTACCCTTTCATAAAGCAAATATTAATACTCTATTTTCATCGGTAAGTCATGCTTAATGAACTAAATATACACACGAGATTCAATCATGGCTGTTTATTGTGGACGATATATTATTTATGAATGTATACTTATGCATGTCATATTTACAACTATATTTGGTATATTAATCAATGTATTTGTGTGTTTTTTTATATAAAAACCAGTTAAAACTCTTGCATCATCCGTTTTCAATCCAGTTGGCAATGTGAAATATGTTTTTTGTGTCAAATAAACTCAAAAATCTGAAAGCGCACAATAAGCTTATACGTTTCTCGTGAAAATATGTATATACAATTACTCCCGAAAATAAAAATCCATCATACACCGAAGCAACAAATACTCTGAATTTTATGATCACATACTGTTACCCCACTCTAGTAGCAAACTAGTAAACTAGTACATGAACAAAAACATAATAAATACGCACGATATAACCGTACAAAATTCATTAAACATTTCATGATGACGTACACATTGCTTTACACAAGTCTATATGCGAAACCATTTAATTGTATTCAAATTCGCGCATCCGTATTCTTGAAAACTGTTCAGTCACCACGTTAACCTCTTAAAAGAAAACGGACTAACTTTAATACAGTTTTTAGAACAGCCAACAAGGAATATTCGAGTGAAAATGTATTACACTATGATATCTTGTAATCCGATGTTCAAGGCACTACACAAGATTAAAACGGGAGCCTCTCAATGCAGCGACGGAATAGTTCAAATGTGTATGTAGATTTATGTTTTGATTAGTTTTTTAAAAAAGAATTGCATTTCTCCAATACCGGGCGCGAGCGCGTCATTGCCAATGTACATACAACTGGGTAAAACGGAGTCTTAAAAGAGATTTCTCTGATACAAAGCATTGATAAAATCTTTTTCACATTGGCTTAGGCATAGAATAAAATTGATGAATGGCAGACCGATTTTTGCTTTGGATATTATACAGTATATTATGTATTTAAATGGGAGCTTATTGAATAAAGCTGTGTAAGTAAAATCAAATGTGCCTATGCATCTCAAAATACCACAAAAGGACCTTATCAAATAAAGGGACGCAACAAGCAAGATATCATGATACTTATCTTAGGAATTGTTGTCACTTTTTCTGATGAATAGATTGAATGGGATATTTTCAAATGGCAAGTCATTTTCAATAGCAATCGTAGTAATTATGGCGACGATGAAGCGAATAGTCTCGAGATACAGACGGGTACCACACTCACGATTAAGTGGGATGTATGCCTTCTCTGCAAATATAGCGGCAAGAATAAATCGTAAAAATCGTAAACACATTAATTGTATAAATTGCTGTGCGTTACGTTCTTACGCGTTTTTTATGAAGCTGTAGCTTGGGAATCCATGTACATGGATTTGTGTTTTCGCTTTACGATTTATTTTACCTTCCTCAGACGAATTTTTCTAAGACAAAATAAGTTTCCGTACTCTATATAATAAAAAATATGCCTAATTGTACAAAGTAAAAATAAATTTTAATATTTCAAGCAATAAATGTGTCTTGGGATGATTTGTTGGATTTGTTAAAATGGTAGTTTAATCAAATTCTGATTGTAGACAATATAAATAAAATCCCAATATAGCACCATATTTTCACGTTTTGCATTTTAAAAACGGATTGAAACCATGAAGCACCTGAATAATTTCGTGATAGACTGTTACAGATAAGTATACGGTAATTTATAACAAGCCATCATTGTCTGCTAGGAAATCGAGTAAGAACGACGAATTAACATTCTTCCGGTTCTGCGAAACTTCAAAACCAACGCTAAAGACTTACGCCACACTGGCATAATGTTATGGGTTCGAGAAAAACTTTTTTTATTCACGGCGTAAATCTTGTTTACTGTTGTATTATAAACATTTCGTGGATCATTTACAATTATTGTTTAAGTGTTAGATATATACATTGTTTTATTCTTTTTTGAAGTTAATTTATTTTAAGTGTTTTCTTTAACGGTACAATTATATATAGATTTTTTTCTCAAATATCTGCAAAATTCCTCGATGCATATTTTTACACTTACGTTTGCACACACAACCTGTACAAATAGGTTTCGAGTAATAAACAATAAGATGATTTCGCTCCTATAACTGAGGTATTTTTGGCTTGCCATTTATCATGTCAATTTAAAACCGATGTCATAGATTACATAGAAAACAAAACAAATCATTTGTGAGGATATTCATGATTTTAAACGGTACGTGATAATATCCATTAAAAAAGGTTATCAAAAGTTGTTTCACCCTATGGTCTTCTTTTGTGTATGCATTTGTAACTACTAGCTTTGATATTCAACTGTTGTGGTATTGAAAAAAATTGATTACCTGCAATATAAACAACGTCGACCACATTTGCATTGATCTCGAAGACTTGGGGCAAAGTTTCTGTCGTGGCAAAAAAACTGAACCAAAACAAAACCATAAACACTGCTCCTCCTCACTAAAACATTGAAATGCGCGAACAATTTTTAATCGAAAGTATTGTGTTAATAGATGATATGCCGCATGTGAATTACAAGACTGTTTAAAACACAAATTACAACATGTGAGAAGTAAAGTTTCTATTTCTTTTAATTATCGAAACATGTTACACATAATTCAATTTAATGATTTAAAATTTGTATGATGACGTTTATTATAAATATTGCTATTTTAACATGAAGTTCAATTTAATATGTAAGACATAAATTATTACCTACATCATTTTTTTTCTTGATCATTTCTCATAAGGAAAAATATAGAAAACTGATCGCTGAAATAATAATTGTCGTTAGGAGTATGACCGTACTATCAGATAACTCACCCTGAATACAATGCAAATCAAAGATGTATCTTGATTTTAAATGTTTTGAGTTGTTAATATATCCCATCGGTTCTTTAATATCCAACAATTGCAAACATATGTTACACTACCGACTTTTTCTTAATGAGTATTGTACTGTATATTAAGTAGCGTCGCTTGAAGCACAAAGCATATTTTACAAACTTTACAGATAACTGTTATTTTGTTTTGGTCAAAAAAGTTACATACTGTATAACAAAACTAAATATATGATAAAGTTTTGATACGTTGCGTTAATGCTTACGGGCTTGGCGACCTTTTTTTACTTTAAATAAACTGTACATCATCATTTGTAAATACAATATGTTGCACTATTTAACTCTATTTTAAACACGCCTGTCAATGGCCTGTCCCTTTAAGCTGATGTATTCACATATACTTTGAACACAAATTAATCATGATATACGACACAAAGACTAATATGTTTGTTTGTAATATGTGTTCGCGTTCATTTAATTAAATTGTTTACAGCTTAATGGGCGACGGAAAAAGATGTCCCTGTATCCTAGGAGAACAACAACGTCATCGTTAAATACACATGAAACATGTTATGCCAACGAAAAGTAGGTTTTATGGAAAACCGTTAATCTGCCTTGATTGATTTCAATTTCAAACGACGCTTATGCTTATGAAATTATTTAAATTTTGAGTGTCCATCAATGATTACTTTTGAGACAAAGTTATATTAAGATCTTTCATTCATAGCCGTTTTTGTAAACTTTTGGAAATAATGCTTATCGTATTTTATTATTTAATTTTATGTCCAACACTTTATAATAAATTGGTGCATTTTAATAACGCACGACTATACATGTTCAATATAAAAACGTTTAATTATCGTTATTGGTATCCTTAAGTACGCCCCACAAACATATCAGCTTTTAAAATTCTCCCATATAGTATAATATAGTATAGGTCAGAGGCGTATTTAGGTGGGGGCTGGGGGCTTAAGCCCCCCCCCCCACCCCAGCTGGCTGGCAAGATACGATATCTTTAAAATGAGCCCCTAACAGTTTCAATCCACTTGTGTATTTCTTGTCATATGCCCCTAATTAAGCCATAAACAGCTGTCCATTTGTGTGATACGACCCCAGGCATGTGTACAGACGATCTAACCTTCGCCATCTAAACAGCACGCATCATTGACTGTAACTTATAAACTGCGCTATTTGATTAGCTGAAGGAGATACATTTAACTAATGAAATTCATCGATACATTTAGCTATAGGTAAACTTATGGGACTTGTGAAAAACAAAATTTCAAATTGCAGCAATTAAAGAGTTAAGACGAACGCAATGGACAATCATCATTAATTTTTCGGTAAGTTTCTTTGATGAAGTTCAATAGGTAAATGTTTTCAAATGTCTGCCAAATGGGTCTTGCGAAAAACAATATTTTAATTTGTAGCAATTAAAGAGTTTAGACGAATGCAATGGACAATCATCATTAATTTTTCTGTAAGTTTCTTTGATTTATTTAATCGGTATAAGCTCTTGAGAGTGATAATCCTTTTGAGTAACAAGTTATTGCTAGTGAAATTCAACAGCACACTTAATGAATGGTAATTTTTATTTTTTATATATTTTTTTACAAATTGGGTTTACTGCTTTGATGTTCATCCATATTGTTTAAATTAAAAAGGACTCACAAATGAAGAATAAATTTGCTAGTATGAAACTAAATCATTTAAATAGGAGGTCCACCCATCTAACACTGTTCAAATATTTATTGATAAAGGCTTAAGTGGTTTGAAAGACATTTGATTTACCCTGTGTATAATAGGTATACACAAAGTTACTACATTACATTTGCATCGCGAAATACTGTATTTTAGTTGAATAACAAATTTTACAAAACATGCATATATGACCACAAAGAACACATAGAGTTGATCAATTATCGTATGTAGACGTACTTCTTTTTCAATTGTGTACTAATAAACACCACGACGCATACCAACTGTGTATTTGTAAGTTAGTTGAATGACATTTTAGCTTATGCTTTGTATCAATGATAAAACGATTAACTTAAGCGTTTGTTTTTGTTTCAGATCAAGGAAGCAACCATTTTATATTATTGATTGTGATAAGAATATAAACATTATATTGGAGTTATTGCAAAGATTTACTCCGTTATGCAATATAAACTACTAGGTTTAGTTTATACTGTAAATGTACAAAGGGAATATTGATATTTTATTAATATTTTATTGATTTTTGTAAATAATTTTATATTGGGCCGAACGCGTGGTATTATAAATTAGCCAATATCATTGTTCAGGTTGTGTATACGTGTATAGTGATAAGCTGTTACTACATGTACGCTTAAATGAAAATGAGTATGAGTTTGAAAATGTTTAATCATGTATGTCGCTGCAGGGTCGGTTATAAATTGTTTAATTTATTAATATAGAATAGTATATGACAGAAGAGTTCCGTCTGCTACGTTTTGGTTATGTTTAAACTAGTACTAAAAATCCATATATAATCATATACACATAGAAAAAACATTATTATAGATGAACAGAACAGGACAGAAAGTTTGTTCATGTAACTTGAACAATTCCAATGCATCTTTATAAATACACATCTGACAATATTTAAGTTATAAGCACATGCACAGTAATGCGTTATAGCCATAAACACGAAATTCGCCTCTGTCAGCGTTATATGAACTGTAAACAATTGTGTTTTAGCGAAAAGCAATGCATGATTTTTTAATCGGTTCAAGGTCTAACTTATATTCATGAACTCAAAGTAAAATAATTCCATGCTATGTGAGTTTTTTTTATATAGTTTTTGTTTTATCTGCAAGAGGAAGAAATCTAAATATTTGCAATTTCGTATTAAAATGACTCATTGTGACTCAGTTTACAATATGGAAACAGATGTACCATATTGTTACGATATGTCATATATTTTCCCGAAGCTAAACGATCATTAACGTAAAGGTGCTCTCAGTGCCTAAACGTACAATTCGATCCCCATTGATGTGTTATTTAAGGCACAGTAAGCATCGATCACAAGCAAGCGTTTCCTATAAATACTGTCAAAATTATCAAGTTTTATTCATTCAACATACAACTGATCCAACTGACAGGGGTAAGTTTCAATTCTACTTGTGTAAATTCAATGAAACTATAAGCTCGTCAATAAATGTATTGAAGTGTTAGTAGATTTCAAATTTCAATTATAACTAAAGTTTCAAAAATGAACAACAGCCGCTGCTTATCTGAACCAAAAAGGACATGAAATTAACTGAAATAAATGTACCGGTACATTACCTAAATGTTGGTACATAATTCATATAAGATACAATTTTGTAAATAGCTTTGTTTGAAGATGCTTGATATTACATTTTATTGTTATCATCAATGTTCTTATCTCAGATAAGCTTGGAGATACATTTAATCAAAGATGCGATCCATTATTGCAGCATTAAGCCACCCGTTTCTATGAGTTAACTCTTTCAGTGCTGGAACTGAATTTTGAAGGCCTTTGCAAACAGTTTGTATCCAGATGATATGCAACAGAACGTGGCGTCTCATCAGGATCCAAACTGTTTGCTATTCTGATAGTATTCTTTGAAAAAAAAGAAGAAAATGCTATTTTTTTAAATTAAGCAGACAACATTTTAGCAGACGACAATTTTTCCAGCATGCAAAGGGTTAATGTGTTTATGTGTTTTGTTTCAGGATACAACGTCAACTATTCATCATGAAAGCAACACTTTCTTGTATCGTGATTATGTATGTCGTCGTTTCGGTGGCGATAGCTGATGTGGGTAAGTTTGAACTTATGAACAATATTGTTTATTAACGCATGATTATTGTATGATGATGTTTCCATTAATATGATATGTTTTTACATACAAGTTATCACATGTACAGAATTGCTAGTTCTCTGTCATTTGCAGGCTCCATTTAAGTGATTGGCCATTGGTGTTTTACATTTTACATGTTAAATTGTTTAATGGGAAACTTTCACATCAATGCATTATAATTACATCATAACTCCATACATGGCACGTTAGTTTGCAAATGGTTTGACCTGCATAGTAAATTATCAATTCATTGTTCTATATTCTGCAGTAACCAAGAAAATATATTACACAACAGCAGCGATAATTATTGATTTGTTTCGATTTAACTTTTTCAAGAAGTGGATAATACAGTTTATATTATCAATAAAATTAATTAATTAATTACGTTAACCATTATAGTAATTATATAATAATACACTCGTAGTACTCGCCATGGCGTACAGTTCATACTCGTTAACAGTTCATAATTTTGTGGATATGCAGTCCGCTGGCAACCATAAAGCCACGGGTTCGATCCTAACCGTGTTTGCGTCTTTGATATCTCTCTAAAGTACACCATGAACTGGTTCAACCCAGGAAATCTTCTCGAGTATGTTTCAGCGCTTTAGGCTTCGATGTAATCAAGCTAATTTAAATATTGTAACGCAATCGTATAACCTGTTAGTAGGCATGTTTATCATGGTTTATCATGTTTAGGGTCTTGTAATGGCCGTCTGAAGGAATACCCTAACGGCTCAGTGTTCCTGGACCAAGACTGCAACAAGTGCCATTGTATAAATGGAAACATAATTTGCACGATCATGGATGGATGTGAGGTGACTCCGGGAGGTGAGTCCATAAGAGATTAATATGCAGCATTATACTGCCACTATGAGGTCGATTAGAGATTGATATGGAGGTGAGTCGATTAGAGATTAATATGAGGATGAGTCGATTAGAGATTAATATGCCGCATTGTACTGCCACTATGAGGTCGATTAGAGATTAATATGGAAATGAGTCGAATAGAGATTAATATGCAGCATTGTACTGCCATTATGAGGTCGATTAGAGATTAATATGAAGGTGAGTCGATCAGAGATCAATATGGGGCCGTTTCATACACGATCGCACGACAATGCTAACTTACGAGAGCATTGTGTAATCTTAATAAGTAGACGAACGAGCTCGCCATGCTCGTCAAATATTTACGGCTTTTGAGATGCCAATGTAATTAATTAAGTACTGGAAATTTATAATCATATGATAATGGCTTAAGCAATTATGTATCTTCGAAAAATGTATCGTATCGTAAAAGTGTACTACGATGTTTATTTAAACGGTCCCCTGCAGCCTTGTGCTGCCACAATGAGCGTAGTAGTTAAATATAAGCTTCATGCTTACAGATAATTTCCGACTTAAAGTGCAATTATGTTAATTGAACTGATAACAGTCAGGACTTTGGCATGAACTCTAATGGAGTAACGTTTACTTATGAGTGTCCTTCAACAGGACGTACTCGTACATATTCATGTTTGGCAGTTTGACCGGCAATCTGTTAAAATAATATATCATAAGCACGACCTGAAAACTCAATTGAATGCATTACTGTGGAAAACTTTTAATATTTCTCACAGTGAAAACTTACGCTATTTAGGTTGATGGTTATCAGATTTGCTTTCATTTATGTTTTTTTAATTGAACATATTTCACTTGCCGTATGAGATAATTCCCATTTACATAAACATGGCATGATAAATGGTGAGCTATTAACAGGTCTGCATGTGACATGTACATGTATACGCCCAGCTCGTATAGGTCCAGGTGCTTGTTCATATATGCTTATACAGTCTTGTTCCTGTACAAACGTATCAGTAAACATATTTGGCCACGTTTCTTACGATATACGTTTAGCAGTACAAGTAGGATATTAGTCATTAGATGAAACGTTAAGCTTACATCCTCCTGATTTTAGTGTGCCGATTCAACGGTAACACATTCGATGTCGGCGAAAGAATCGGGCATCCGGACGACTGCATCACATGCAAATGTAAAGAGGACGGCAATTTGCTCTGCACCTTGACCTGTGACCTGTGAGCAGCCATAGATCTATTAATCACTACGACTTCACTAACTTTCTAATAGTATTGTTATAAGCTAATGTTAAGGCATATGTGATCTTTTAAGTCAAAATAGTAAAATTAGTTCATCATTGGCAGGAATCTGAAGTTAATTTTCATTTCTTAAGCTAATAGTAATTGTACTTAATTAATAGTATTTGGTCTGTAAAATAAAGTTTGTCAAGTGGAATAAACTGCACAATATGTTCCCATTGTTTATTTATTGAATGTTGTTGTTGATTTGTATCCACTCCTTTAAACTGCTAATACATTCTACCATAACTTCTACCAAAACGGCGTTTTTTTTTAATGTATCATTTATTTTCTGGTACCTAAAGTAATCCGACGAATTTACAAGATAACACTTCAATTTACTGTTTCAAAATTTGGTAACATTCAGGGACTTGCATGTCATGTAAACTGTTGTTTATTTCATGAGGTCTGTCGTTTCAAATAATCTAAAGTCACTGCTACAGCCTCAGTCTATCTGCTGATATAAGATGGGAGTTAGCGGATGAGGCGTGTAGATAGAGAAGAACAGGTTACGGTCCTATCGTTTTGTAATATAGCAGGCGAGGCTTAGAATAATATAGCTGCGAGGCTTTATTTTATTCTAAGCCTCGCCTGATATATTACAAAAAATGGGACAGTAAACTGTTGTTCTGTTTATCATACCACATTTTCCTAAAAAATCTGCAAAACAATCCATTTTTTATATTTAAAATGTACGCTGCTTTTGCTGATCCGGCTTTTTACACGTTGACATATATATAGCAACGGCGTTTGAATAGTCGACACGAATAATCGCTTATTTTAAACATCGTATAGAGAAAAAAAGTTGTTTGCACTACGAATAGGAAGAGTACACCCGCTTTAATTATAAACGTCTTGAATTGGAGATCAGGAATTGACTGCAGTGACAAATTTAATCGAACAACACACTTCACCGAATAGTTTGGAGACGCCATTTTGGAGATGTTTATTAAGATTGACATTTTGATGATCGTGTCAATATCGTGTTAAATCGTTAGTTAAAATAGTTGAGGATACTCATACAGTAATCATTTGTCTTGACTTTCTGTGCAACACTTTCGGGTACAATGACTGTATCGATATTTAATATTTATTGTCCCATTGATGACGTTATTTAACTTCTGTTGTGCGGGCTGTGGTGATAAAAAAAAGTTTTCGTGATTTATGACTTTAAACTAGACTAACATGTATGCGTTCTTGGTATCAAATTCTTTGCTTTGTTGAACCTGATTCATGTTGATAGAAATTGTTGACTTACTTGAAAATCCCACGTAACTCCAAACATTGACTGATATAAGAACTTCCTGTTGACCATGATATAAAAATATATAAGGCACCGTTATATGAGGCAGTTATCAATGCGGTGGTACGATAAGGGGTTTTATCATCCCGAATTAAGGTACATTACTGCCTACCACAGTAGTACTGTTAGGTTAACCCATTTATGCCTAGCGTCTAGTAAAAAGGCCTTGACAAACAGCGTAGACACAGATGAGACGCCGCATGCAACACCATGAACAGACAGAAAAGTGCCCTTTATTTGAGGTGCATTTCAGAACTTATCTGAATAGTTTGCCTCATGCACAGCACTTACATTTCAATTACAAATTATTTTACATTTATACACTCAGATGAGATTTTTGTATAGACTTGATAAACGCTTATGGATTCTGTCACTGATGTTGAAAAAAACAAAAGAACAAAAACTTTCCCTTAAAAAAACGCTAACATTGTTTATACGTTCTGCCAGTTAATACTCAACGCCTAAGGCCGATAATGAAAACAGGTGAAATTTGTTTGAAATATATTTACAAAACCATAAATAATACATAAACAAATATCTTCTATTTAGGTTAAAGTTGATAACAAAAATGTATCAGTCTACATAATTTGTTATAATTCAAAACCTGTTTGATAATAATACCGAACACGATTACTACCGTATTCTTGACTAAACTTTTTGGTATCCGATATGCTGCCGATAAGTCTTAACTTGAATAGTTTAACCTCACGCACATCGTTATTGTTGAGTATCGCAGTAGTCGAATTGATTCTGAACGCCTTTTTAAGAAAATGTAGCATTTTTCTTGTAATCCCCCATTCAGCAATATGTAAATTTCGAAACGTTAATTGAATCAACAAATCATCACGATCATCGCATTAATGAATTCATGCGAATGAATATTAATAGATAAAAATATTTCTACTACTCTTTTCACAATCTTTAATTGTATTTTTTCCAACGCATTTCAATACCGTTTTGAAACTTTAACTTTTGACACTGAGTCCAGATTCGTTTTTGCGTTTAAACGGTTTTTAAAGGAAAGCAATAAAAAGAAAGGGAACATTTGTTTTTAAACATTAAATGGAGGAGTTTTAATCATGTTAACCATGTTAATGATAAAAAGGAATAAATAAATATAAATAAATTAATAAATATATATAAACATACATAAATATGAATAAATATTAAATATATTATTTATAATATATAAAAATATATAATGTCTTCATTAATGTATATATGTATATATATATATATATATATATATATATATATATATATATATATATATATATATATATATATATATATATATATATATATATATATATATATATATATATATATATATATATATATATATATATATTTAATTAATACATTAATGAAGAATTTCTAGAAATGTAAAACATGCCTGCACTTTTATATAAACATAAGTAAATTACGATTAAATTACAATGCATATATAATATCCCGTAATGCAAATCGATAGAAGCATAATTCGCTAAATACATTTGTATGGCCTCATTTGACTATTGCAAATCGTTTATTAAAAGAAACTGAAAGCAAACATATATATTTCCCAAAAGTTATTTTATTAATTTGAATAACTGTATACTAGTATGTCATGCAACATAGCTAACATTATGAAATCTTGAATGGTGCAGCGCATGGTCCTGCCAAAAATTAACTGTGTGAACATTTTAACGCTAGTTGTAATTAAATATGGTCATATAAATATACAATCAGCTTCAACATAACTGACTGTTTAACAAATAACTTGAGTTAAGCTAAAATGTCATAATGTATTTATTCAATTTCGTCTCTAATCAGTTTTATTTTCAGAAAGAAAAATATTGCGATTTTGCAAAACTATATTCTTACATATTATTTACGGATGACACATCCAATGCAACATGCCGCTTAGACAGGTAATGTATCTAACAAATCACCGCGATGATATAGGTTAGATTTGAACCATATGTTAGCCCTGCCAGACAAAATGTCAAATTCGTCGTCAGCAGACAATGTTTCTCTCGTGTATTTGCTATATATTGTCGATACTAATGACATCGAGCATTTCAAACCACTCAAAAGTGACTGACTAAGGTTAGTGTTTATCTTTTATAGTAAATTATGTATATAACACGCGCATTTGTGTGTTAAAAACGTCGCAAGTAATCATAGATACAAAAACAGAGAGTATATATAATAGCAACAGTGGCAAAAATAGCACTTACGATATCTGATGAGAATCTTCCATAGCATTTCCTATAAAAAATGAATTGTTATTTTTATAATTTAACACAGTAAAACAGTTTTATGTGTTCTGCGTGAATACAGTAGCGTGTATCCCCGTACACATCTTCGATGTTGTTATATTTTCAGCCTTCAGAGGCTGGTAGCGGTTTTGTTATTTTTATTATGTTTAGATTGAAAGTAATGAGGATGCATTACTGCTCCAGCAGCTGGAGTTTCAGTTCTTTATATTGAATTAATGACTGTTATACAATTTTATTCTCAATTATTTATAATTGAGCAATCATTATGCCTGCATCAACGTCTAGCATTTATATTAGATCCTGTTGACATGTACAACACGTATCGAATTTTTTTTTATAATTATAATATGTGATTATAAGGATATTTATATTTTTACTATTTCAGAAGAAGGAAATAGCTATTCCTAATGAACTCAAATCTCGTGAGTGCCGTGATATTGTGTGTCGTCGTTTTTGCCATGGCTTTTTAAGGTTAGTCAGTCTGACATGAGTAAGACATTCTTTAATTCAAAGTAGGTCAATTGTATAATTGTACTAATATCGACAATGCTCTTGAAATTCAGTCAGTGAAAAATAATACCAATATTGAATTTCTAATTATCAATATCTATGAATGTCTTGTTTACCTGCTTTGAGTAGAACATTTATAGTTTCTATGATTTGATAATATGGTTTTACAATTTTCTTGATTTCTAACGTCATTACACTGAAGAGCGAATGGTCTTGTTTTCTTTTACCTTTTTTTCTTTACATGAACATTTTATTGTTAATCTATAATTGTTTGATCCGAGTTTATCTTTAAATAATAAAGTTGCATTTATATCACTTAATCAGTATGTCAAAAGCCATGAATGTCTGGTATTAAACACATTTAAAAACATATAGTAAATATAATACAATTATGTAACACATACTTATATTGCGATTTATGAACAAGAACCATTCGTTTTAAAGCTGACTCGGTTCCCATGTACACCACTCGGCAACGGACGATTTATTAAATACGTATTTGATTTCTTAACGTTAGATATCATGACCACGGGGGATAGCCTGTACTGGAATAGTTCATAAGAAACACACAAAATCGCCTTAAATTGTGATTACTATGAAAGTTTACAGACTTGGGCTATTCAATCTACAAATGCATACAATTTAACCGTTATTGCTAACAATAGTCAAATATTTGATTTTTAATCATTTTAATAGATACAGATTTAATGAGCGCCTCGCCCATGCCAGAGCGTTGTATTTAATTGGACATACAAAAACAATTGCGTGGGACGTAAAAACACATTAACACATTAATTAGTCGTTTGCAAATAATGTACTTAGCATAGAACCAATCTGCATTGAATAGTGAAACTATATTTTTCCATGAATGTCTTTTCCACGTACAAAACGAAACTTATACAACTCTTGTATCCGTAATATGATCTTACCACTTCTTCTGAACTTTTACCAACATTGTTTCTTCATCAATTCCGAATACAGTTAGTTTCTAAATACTCACTAAAAGAGTACATATATACGGTTTTATATTTAGAGCCATGCAAAGACGATCTTGGCAAAGAATACCAACACGGTTCGACGTTCTATAACGAAGAAAACTGCAATAGGTGCTTCTGTAACGACGTCATCCTGGGATGCACACGGATGCCCTGTGTAAAGCCGCCGCCTGAGGGAGGTAAACTCATAAGTATTATTAGTATTATATAATTATTATGAATGCTTTCATTTTTGTCAAATGTTTATTTTGAAGTTATACTCAACCTGTTGCACTAATATTATTTTCCTTATCTGATTTAGAAAACACATTGATGCGTGTTATCTTCCATCTGCGTACGATTGAAGGTCATTGATGCGGAATGACATTTGGTTCTCTTTAAATGAATATTACGTACATTTGGAAGGAAATAATATCAGATTGTCGTGATAATAGAAATCTCCGTCAATCCGAATTGTTTAAGGCATTTAGCGTATTCCAGTTTATATATATAATATATGTAAAAATGTTAAGTGAATCCGGACTAAGATATCAATATATTGAAAAAATAAACAAACATCGCAACATCGCATGGGTATAAAAAAATTGTATTAATATATGCCGACCGGTTTCGCACAGTTCACCAGGGCATATAAAGGCTGAAAATGAATATGTTGCATATTTTATTTGCCCTGATGAGCTGTGCGAAACCGGTCGGCATATATTAATACAATTTTGTAAAACCCATGCGACGTTTGTTTATTTTTTCATACATATATAAATATATATATATATATATATATATATATATATATATATATATATATATATATATATATATATATATATATATATATATATATATATATATATAAAGCGACTCGTATGTCGACAACGTTTAACTTTGCAACACCCAATCATCTTGTCAATTTAAAACGAGAAGGAGAATTTTTCATTAATTCACAGGACTTGTCACTATATGCTGTAATCGGTTCTTTTATTTGTTAATATTTCCGAGAGGAACAAAATGTAGCAGAATAAAATCTAGTTAATGTTAAAAAAGCCTATTATATAAGAATGTTTTGTGGTTTTACTCCGTATGGTTTCGTAAATAAGCGTCTGTAATATTTCCATAACAATGATTTGTTTTAGTTAAAGTTAAATGTCTGGGTGCACAACGTAGAGAATATTTTATCAGCTAAAAGTGAAGGTTGTGTGTGCAAACGGTGACTACTTTTAGTTACTGGCCATATGCATACTAATATTTAGGTCTAATTTGCATTGGTTTGAAAGAGAATTTTGACAATAAACGAAACTTGCATGTGCATGCATCTTTCATTGGCATTATATTACCGCATTGTATAGTTTAACAACGCAAGCAAAATTTCATACCAACCCAGAAAAAAAAACTTGTTGCCTTTGTTCAGTGTGCGAGTACAACGGCCTCAGGTACACTGCCGGAGACAGCTTCAAGGACACCGTTGGCTGCAACACCTGTAGGTGTTAAAGGACAGGCATGGTGGCATGTACAATCATGGCATGTGCTCGCGGATAGTGTGAATGATGATCACTTTCGATGAAGGGTTGTAATTATGCATAAATGCGCTGCACCTTATCGTTTAGTGTTTATTGTATCGCAATATAACTTTATCAGCACTATGAATCATCTCGAATATACTATAACACGAATATTGAGTATGTATTGTACTTAAAAACCGGTATGGAACATATAATAATTAAAAAAATACTTAACTGTCTTATTGATAGGTTTCCGACCTGTCTCACCATATTCGAATATAGGTTTACCGTAAGTGTGTTATTGTTAATTTCCGTTTGTGCGGTCCGTTTGCAAATCTTGATCTGGCGATGTTTTTACAATTAACCAAAATGCATGGAGTTTACTCTATATATTCAAGCAATGTGCAGATTATGCACGAATCTTTTTTCCCACCATAAATAAACTAACATGACTATGTTTCTGAAAAAAGAGCTAGAGGTTTCCAATATTTCTTACCATAGTCAAATTCGTCCTTTGTTTATCCAGCCATCTGTAGAGTTTCGTCGTCTGTACTAAATGTATAGTACAATTACCATGCTAGTTAAATAGTATTGTCTGTTGTGTATTGTGAAAAACTAAAACTGAACCTTAAATACTAGAACTATATGAAAATATACAATCAATAAGCACACTAATTTATTTAGTAAGATTAAATCTTAAGTACATGCCATTATGTCGTTTGAAACCGTTGGTGCCGTCCGTGAAGTTTTTCTTGTGTACCCCGAACGACGTTTCATACAGAGAGAACGTGTAAGAACCTTGTGCAAAAAGCATACGCTTACGTTGAAAAACGTACTTTTTAACGTTCACACCTTTAATGCAATTTTAACTTAATACAGTAAATATAATGGCTGATCCCAATAAATATGTTTTATAACGAAGGTCTGACAATGGATTTTAGAATCTTTCCCGGCTATTTGTACAAGAAAAACATATGAGAAAGTCTGTATTGCCACCAAGGTTAGATCAGTTATAATTATTATAATTTCTTGAACTTCCACGTTTATATCGAAATTAAAAGCTCACTTTTCAACCGATAACTAAGCAAACACATATATTTGGTATTACAAACAGATCACACACAACATGCAATGCATGTCGCACAAGGTACGGCGAAAAATAAATAAACACGACTGAAATAAACTAGGTTTCTAGAATGCTATAATATTGAAACCATTAATGTACATATTCCTTGTTGTGGAAGCTATGAACGTTGTTGCTGACGATGTCTAGAGTATTCGTTGGTACATTAGTATGTGAAGATAATGCAGATAAGGACACTATCGAAATTCGATAATACATCTAAGCAGATGAGTTGCGCGTAGCTCTATAGTATTATAGCTATTACATGTATGTTAATTACATACAATCTAATGCTGTATAACCAACTGTTATAAAAAGCATAGCAATTATCTAAACACGATAAGTATGTGTAACTGGTTTCATATGTTATTTGTCATTTGTTAAGTATTTGTAATTATGATATTGGGAGATGACTTGAATTTATTCGTGGACCGAACATGAAGAAGGTTATATAAATGAAGCGTTTCTTGCTGTGTCCTTATTTGTCATCGTGTGCCAAACAGAGTTACTGACATATCTCCGATGTGCACCTTGCAGGGTATTTGGCTGATTTCAATACGAGTTTTCTCCTTCGTGTCAACGATCAAAGAAAACACTAAATAAAGTCAGTCAGAGAAATCATTTCTTTAAAGTGAACAGTTAAGGTCGCAACGGAAATGTAATACATAACACCCATACATTCACTTTACCAAGATTTGTTCCTTGCATTACATATGATGACGAAGAATGAATGGTACGAAGCAACAACACTCTGTTACGGTTAGTTACAAAGTCGTTAGTTAATATTAAATCTTCTGACCAGTTAGCACATCGTTTTCGGTTCATCATTTCTACTTTGGTTGAAATAGTGCATTGCATACAGAATGAACATGGCATAACTTAATTTGATATGTTTTTAATATAAAATCTTACCCGTGATGTAACATATGCACAATCCTGCCAAGACATCGATTCCATGTGTTAATCTTGTCCTTACGCAGACAACTGACTGTTAGTCAAAGTGCGTATTGGATCGTGATTACAGCATATCATTTTTACATCTGGCTTGAACGTGTTACCTATTTATAAAAATCTCGATAACATCACATTAAGTATATCCTGTTCATAGCCAGTTTAATACAAATATTTTAGTGTTTAACTAACAATATAATAAAATAAAAATACGTTAACATTAAATCGATCTTGTTTAAATAATAAGATATATAAATGAAAATACACGTGTAATTAACGAATGCTGTTTTTTTGTTATAAGTCAGACTAAGTGTGAATTAAAAGCATTTGTCAACAGATTTCATATAACATCAGTCATATTATAAGTTTGATTTATTATAATCATTTAAAAGGACCGTCAACCGCGATTGACGAACAAAGAAAAGTTCTAAAATACCGTATTTTTATAACATTATTAGTTTATATTGATTAAAATATCACGACTGTTATATTACATTACTTAAAAAAATGGTATCCAAGAATGTCTCTGCTGTATCCTATGCCGGATATACCTATCACAATACTTCAATTCACAGCGGGAAAAAAATCATTTAGAAGTCGTAGTGATTCCGAGCGAAAAAAAAATTGGCATATTATTATTTATCTAAGATTGTACAGATGGATTGATGAATGAGGTATAAATGGATTTGAAATCTTGCAAAGCAAATAGGGCCATTTTGATGTAGCCGTTTTGCGTCAGAGCATAATTCTAAACGTTTAAGATTTTTAGTAAATTTGGTGTCCAACATACGCAGGTTTTGATGCATTTACATTTGATTTGAACATGTGTTTTTGAATGTGCGTTCCTCCTATTACCCAGATTAAATATTACATACAGAAGTATTCTTATTTCCCAGAATTATGAGTAAAACGGCGGATTGATAAACGGAAAGCTTTGGTTGTGCAAGAATGGAAATCGGCTATTTTTTTGACCACTTATTTATGATAATTGTGTCGATTTCAGAGCCTTTGTAAAAGATTGTATCTTTTTACCTACAAATAAAGAGTCTTAAACACCATGCAGAAATGGTGTTGACATATTTGGTACAGAAAACTTGCGGATCATAATGATTTTTTTGATTGAGTTTTAAATTGTTTAATCGCCCAGTGTTAAAAACCGAGGAAGGTTATTTCGGTTCATAATAACCATATCATTGTAAAGGCGCTTGCATAAATGAGTAATGCTGTTTTAGGCCATGGATATAAAATAGGGAGATCAGCCCCGATGAAAAGGAGGGAGATTACTCGTGAATGAGAATGCGCTGATGTGTGCAGCGGTAATGGCGCTTGCCTTATAAGAAGCCACAGTGGCTTGTAACAAACCAGGTGTCGGAACGAGCGTGTAGGCGCGGTACGACGTGTCGGTATTGGCTGTCGTTCTAGATATATATTATATTGGAAAGCATTTCTTTGGTTTTTAAAATGTGTGTACGTATGTGAACATGTTATTAGATTTAATAGGTGGTTTAGTTGCGCTTTGAATACATGTAATAAGTCTACAAGTGAGGATATTTTGCATCCAATGCGTTTCACGTGCTTTATATTTGACATATTTAATTCAAACTGCTTAGTCACCAGGTCCTATTGTGAATGCGTCTTATAGTATAAAATAGTATCATGATTTTTTTACACTCACCAACCTGTTTTAATTAAGTTACAAAAGTATTAAATGCTTCTAAGAGGGAACTTAGCAAACCTTCGACAAGAAAAGAACCAAATAAACTGTACTGAAAAGGCTTTGCAATGCGTTGTTACTTTCATGTGTTGCATTTGTAAGAAGTATTGGACTGTTCAATTTAAAGACTTGTGGTATAATTACTAATCAACTGTAAAATAGTAATTTTATTCAGTCATCCAAGACCTACAAGTATCGAAATGGTGTCTGTAGCTAGAACTGGGACTGTACTATGCCCAGTAGTCTATCTTGAAAGATATTTTGTGAGGGATAAAATACCAAGTGATACAGAATGATTAAGGAAAGATGTAGTATCATACGCGATATTATGTGATGTATATTTGCTATATAATTATGCTTAATATGTTTAATGTTTTTCTGTCAAACCACAAGTGTAGAACTTTTCATAGTTATCAGAGATAATCCAATCGTTTTAAAATAAATGGAATGAATGCTTTTTTTAAACGAAGGGTTATTCCATTTATACAAATTTACAGACTATCAAATATTCATGTACTAGTTTGTCAAATTAAATAATAAACCAATGCTTTATTGCATTTTTGATGTAGATACGTTGTTATTAGATTCATAAGAGACATACATCGTATTACTGTCTTAAGATGATATGCAACTCTATGCGCGGAACAAAATATCAAAAGAACAAGGCGATGCAACAAACTAGATTAATTGCGTATATACGGCGAGGACCAATGTGTACCGCATTGCAATGTGTTCGACAACCATATCCTTTACAGCGAAGTTTCGTTGAGAGAATAGGAAGTTTGCAAAACGTTTGTGAAATTAGGACCATGTGCATTTTTAAAGCAACTAACCTAATCTTGTAAAATTGAGGACAAACAGTTTAAAATGCCTGAATGCAAAGTACCAGTGCAGCTGTATTGTATAAAGCTATGTGCTTATTTCAGTAAACCAAGTGTTTTTTCACAACTATGCACGAAGCTGAGTCAACTGATTGCTTTAATTAAGGAGGATGTCATTGATATCTGCAACCTGTCCGGGCTGCCTAGTAATATTTAATTAATGTTCAATATTATTGCAAATACACGTTTCGCAAGTTATTGTTTATATAAGTTAAAGATGATAAAAAACAACATCACCACATAATTGTTGTCACGTTTTCACATGTACCTGTATATGATTTGATAAGGGGAAATAATCATTGAATATTTAAAGCATTGTGCATGTCGAACTTATATCAGCAGTGCACCGGTGAAGGTTGTCCTACGTTCCTCATCCCTGTCGTAGATCGGTCCATCCTGGTCAATTTCCACCCATACACACTGACCTCGTCTAAGTGACACAATTGTCGTGGTAACAGCTTGCTCGATTCCGTCCCACGATTGACAACGTCGTCGACTTGATTGACGCCATCAACCTTCAGGCTCGCTACTACGTGCGGTACTACGTGCGGTCCTGTGTGATAATATTCAAGTGAAAAAGCAAATATATAAGCTCCTGTGACTGGTATAGTGACGATACAAGGATATTGGTTGTACATATTTTCATCGTTGTACTGATACCATCATATTAAATGATATTTCCGGCGTGTATAATGTGCTCATTCATTATATATGCGGTGAAAGAATACGACCCGGCTTGTTTTAGACTTCCAGCCTCCCAATCTCTGACTTCATCTCGGATTCCAGGTTGAGGGTGCTTTGTTTCATCAGAGCAAATTAATCATCAATTACCGAATTAATTGACGTGAAGACGCTATCTGAAGTTAGTAAACATAATATGCACATTTAAAATAACAATTGTTCTTCTGTTGACCGACGTGTGATAGGCAATTTTATCTCTTGCTCTTCAAAGGGGCAAACGGCCAAAGATAAGTACATTGTAGTTCCATTCATGACTTCCTGTTTATTATACGTTTCATTTATAAACATATGAAATGAACATTGATAGCGAATTGTTTGCTTACGGTTGTGTCACTTTTTACAAATATACGACATGCACATTGATAGCGAATTGTTCGCTGACTTCCGTGTTAGTTTATGAATAAATTTACATTTTAAGTATAATTAGCATTATTAGTATCAAGCGAAACAGCATATAAGACGCCATACCAATTGAATGGATTCTTGTACAGGTGTTCGTGTTGTACAGGTAACAACGATATTGTAATATTTATCCAACACACAATGCATAGTAAATATCAACTCGTACAGCAAAATAATCATAATAAATTTTACGTTGTGTTAAAAATTACATATTAAAAATGGCTTAATTCCAGTACAATCTGTTCAGTTAGTCCATTATTTACAATCAGAGTGTTCAATTTCAAAAACATAATGGTTAAGCAAATACTTCAGTGGAGGCTATGTATGCTCCTAAATTAACTCTTTTATTGGAGGCCCAATTATCAATATGACTACAAAATGCCTTTTAATTGTAACACTTTCGCTTAGACGTCCGAATAATCCAATAATGCACATAATGCAAAAAGCTCAAATACGCGACAGGGATATGTAAATTCCTCTTTGTCGTATTATACATATAATGTAATATATGATAATATTATTAATATAATATAATATAATGATATAAATTCAATATCATACAATCATGCATTTTACAAAATACTTATTCACAATTCTAAGTTCAAAGTGTATTCCGTTTGTCAAATTTAACAAAGTATGTACTAAACATTTATCTATGCACGACAATTACAAATTTAATGTAAGTGTTGCTGTTCTTGGTCTAAGTCTAGAAATAGCCGTGCTACCGCATTTTGATGTTCACGCGCTTTGTTCCTAGAAAACATGTATTATGGCCGAGGAACGATAACATGGCAGAGGTCAGATAATGTGTTTGCTGTAGAAAATACACAAATATAAAACTTAGTTAACTTACAATCAAATGTAAACACAACCTATGAGCATTTTCCAGTCGATGTGTGTATTGTACATTAGAAAGCAATTATCGATTAGGACACACAATTCAGTCAAAACGCAGGATTAAGCAAAAATAAGAAATAAAAACGTTAGACATGACAATTTTTAATCCTTATTGAACCCATATGCCATTAAAGAATTAACCTATTCCGCTTATTACTTATTGGAAGTAATTTAACGAGCGTGTAAAGTTGTTAAAAACGGTGTAGATAAAAAATTAAAACGCATACGATATGAAAAAAGAAGGCAAATGCCGACGGGATACCGGTTGAATACAATTTATTTAAGATTTTTAAAGACCTGTTTAGTGCATTGAGATTTACATTTACTCGTTATTCTAAAGCCATAGACAATTTGTTTTTGCAATTTTCCTAAAATGATTTTTGTGCAAATCCTTAATAAATGTATTTCTGCGAATGATTTTAATAAGTTGCACCATAGAAGCGTCATCTAAACCATACATAAAGTTATTCTTCTCAGAGATATATCAATACACGAATTACAAAATCAAGCGATTTTAGCTGTGAGATGTAACTTAATACGTAGGTTAAATTACGAGCCATCGTTGACATCAATATTTAAAGGCGAATCGCAAATAAAAAGCTAAGAAATTCATGCATGAAACATGTTTATCGAGCTAGGGTGAATTTCATACACGCACTTACATCGACATTCACAGACCAAACGCTGTTTTTGAGATTATGTGAATATCGAGCTAGCTTTGAGATCGACATTCAAAAATTGATCTAGATTAATCTTTCAGCCAGCCCTGACATCGACATTCACAAGCAAACTGACAATATTGAGCTTGTGCGAATATCGTGTTAGCTCTGAGATCAAAATTCAATCATGATCCATCAATACCGAGTTCATTTAAATTAGGACAAGCACATTCGACAAGAAATTCAAAACCGAACGGCGATTATGAAAATGTTGCGGATATTACGCTGAGTTTCGAGTAAGCGCTGAGACCTATATTCAAAGGCGGACTGCAGATATCAAGCTTGTGCTAAACTCCTGCTACATGTCGATCTGAGATCAGTGTCCAAATATGAATTGGAACAAATAATGTATAAATAGTGACAAACAGTGTTCCTTTATCGGTCTTTTTAGCGCACTGTCGCTGCATATCATTCGGTTTATACGTATGAGGGCAATGTTTTCTTAAAGGAAAATTAATATAACGTATACTTTTGCAAATTACAAGTTTTTTATGAAGCAAAGCGGAAAGTGTATAGAATATAGCTTAGATATACTGATCTAATTTTCAATATATTTAAGATGTTTAAAGATCTGTTTAATGCATGCAGATTTACCATTTTTAATGATATAAAAGCGTATTGTTTCGCAATTACTGGTATTTATGAATACAACAATATTAATTGTCATTTAAAAATGATCGGAAATTCATTACACATGAACACTCATTAAAACTCAGACACGGTGTTAAATGATTTGTTTAATTGCTATGAAAATTATTCGTTATTCTAAAGCCATAAAATATTTTTTTTCCTATTTTCTTAAACTGACATTTGTGCAAATCTTAAATAAATTTATTTATGTGAATGATTTAAATAAGTTGCACCATTGACGCGTCATCTAAAACATATATTAAGTATTTCTTGTCAGTGATATATCAATACACGATTTACAAACTCAAGTGATTTTAGCTGTGAGATGGAAATTTTGACATGAACTGTATTTTATACTGGTTAAATTACGAGCCATCGTTAACATCGATATTCAAAGGTGAATCGCAAAACAAGCTAAGAAATGCATGCATGAAACGCGTCTGTCGAGCTAGGTTGAATTTCATTGAAGCACTTGCATCGACATTCACAGATAAACGTTGATTTCGAGCTTATGTGAATATAAAGGTTGCTTTGAGATCGACATTCAAACATTGATCTAGATAAATCTTTAAGCCAGCCCCGACATCGACATTCACAAGCAAACTGACAATATTGAGCTTGTGCGAATATCGTGTTAGCTCTGAGATCAAATTCAAACATGATCCATCAATACCGAATTCATATAAATTAGAACAAGCGCATTCGACAAGGCATTCAAAACCGAACGGGGATTATGAAAATGTTGCGGATATTATGCTAAGATGAGTTTCGAGTAAGCGCTGAGACCTATAGTCAATGGCTGATTGCGGATATCAAAGTTGTGCTAAACTTCTGCTACATGCCGATCTAAGATCAATGTTCAAATATGATTTGGAAATATTCAGGAGCTAGATTGCGACGTGTTAATTGTCAACCGACGAATTTAATGATTAGCATCAGGACATATCTATTAATCAATACATAAATCTACAATTATTGAGACATAATCAACAACAACATGAACAAATAATGGATAAATAGTGACATAAAAGTGGTCCTTTATCGGTCATTTTAGCGCATTTTCGCTGCATATCATTCGGTTTATACGTCCACAGGCCATGTTTTCCTAAAGGAAAATTAATATAAATGTATAATTTTGCAAATCACAAATGTTTAATAAGCAAAGCGGAAATTGTATAGAATGTAGCTTAGATATACTGATCTAAATTCTTTTACTTATATTAACTCGGTGATCGCATATGCTTCTTTTTGCATCAATCTGGTTCCGATATTATCCATGTTGATTGTTTAAAGTTTTTAATAACACATTGAATAAGCAATAATTTGCAGTAATGCCTCATTCCACCAAGTGGAGCTATACTCGAGCGTACGTGAATAAACGAAACATGAATTCGAGGTGAGCCATCATGACTTTCATGCTTGGCAGTCATTAATCATACCATTCCTATATTCGTGTACCGTGTACTGGACATTAAACATCACTTCCGGCACGCATGTTAGAGCTGGGAAATCTATCTGCCGTTAAGACATCAGCTTACGTCTTTCAATTCTGGAAGGTGTCCGGATCTGGCCTTACGAGTGCGCCGTAAAAAGTAAGCCGAGATCGTAGCTGCAGCGACGCGTTCTTGACATCATCGACGAATATTATTTACATTCATCGAATATAAAACAGAAGGATTTAATTCCTTAAGTGTGTGAAACTAGAGATGCGCGAATCATAGCATAGTCTTATAACTAACGATTTCTTTCAAGTTAAGTTAAACCATTTTACTTTTCTCCAAATGCGTGCACTTGGCGTTATAAATTAAGTCAAACGCTATTCAAGCACGTGCATGTTAAGAATTCAGACGGCAATTCGATATATCAGTGTGTTAACTGTTTTTGTACCTTATGCCCACATTTACATGTAAGTCCCTAGTTCTAATCAATCTTGTTTTGGGACCTTTGGGCACTAAAACATGTTCAGCGTAGTTTCAAAAGTGTAGTCAAATGATGAATTTAATTTATGATCGCAAGCACACGACGAATAAAGGCGGCACGTGAATATAACCCCTTAATATTTTTGTATCCTCTGTACAATTGTGTTAGTCCATCATCCGGGAAAACTCGTGCTTAGGATAAGTGGGAACTGAAATATAAACAATGGTCATTTACACAAATGTATTAAGAAAACGCTCAAATGTATCGATGGTCCTTTTTATGTAATACATTGATACGTGCTCGTGACGTATTTACGTATGTGACCTGTATTTAAATGTGTTGATGTTCTGATAAGGTAAATCGTCTAAATCGGTTGAAAATGTCATATGATTTTAAGGGACACGCGTCGACAACTGTACATGAACTTTAGCGGTTACATCCGGTTAATCGGCTAACTCAACACACACAATATCACGTTGTAGTGTCCCACCATCGTGTTCAATTTTTCTATATAAGGAAACATAAGCAATATTCTAAAGATAATCGAATCTTGATATAGTTTAGTTAAAACCTATTTAATTTTGTTCGATTGCATCGAAAGCTTATATAAACGCTCTCGAGTCCGTTTTTCCTGTGCCTAGAGCCAGTACTTGGTGTATTTGGGGGAGATCTAAAGAACGCTCCCACAGTGAGGATCGAACCCGTGACCTCCCGGTCGCTAGGCGGGCACCATATCTATTACACCACGGCGACATTTATACAGTTTAGAAAAGAAAGCATAGGAATACCGTATCTAAAACCTTTGTAGTATCACAAGTTATTTTAACAAACGGAGAAAAGACATCAGGACATGGAACGATATCAGCTCAAAGGTCAGGAGTGCAATGTAAATTAGAGTGAGGATAAATACCTTTAATTCATTTATCACACCGATGAAAAGAACATTATCCGAAGGTATTACAGGTCCAATCCCAATCCAGTTAAGATCTACTAATAATTTAAAAAAAATGTTAATGAAACATGCTTAATAATATCGCTTTTATTAAACTGCATTCAAATACGAAAACACGTATAAAACATGTAATGATAGGAAACTATACACGAGATTGACACTTTTACTTATTATGAAAATGAAATTTACAGAGCAAGAAACATTAAAAGGAGGGAGTATCATTATCGCTTGTATTTTATTAAAAGTGATTAACTAATTTGCTTAAACATAAAGACATGTTTAAAGCTGAGGTCACCGTATTTTAACGGCCGATGATATGAATAGGCAACTTAAACCACATGTTGCGTTGTGTCATTAGAAAAGGAAATGCGTATTGATTGTGGTAACTTTACACTACTGTTTACAACATTGCAATACGTTGACTGTTTCATGGTTTGATTATGCACTTGCCTATTATTGGTTAATTGTCCATTTATCTTAAATATTATGTCTTGTTTTTGCACTGCATTTGTTTTACCAACAACATATGCATACGTTAATTTATGTGTATGCTGCATTTAGACAAATGGTGGACATGCCACTCGATTATCGCAATAATTCTGATTTGTGCACACACGAAAATACAGAGCTTAAACATAACTTTTTAGTTTTCGTTTCGTAATTTCGTTAAGCTTTTTATATTCACCCAATCCAAAAAAATAACTTCTATATACGTGTCAACATATCACTGCCTACTTGTGAAACGCATAAAGATGGCTAACAATACATATTTAAACAGGCATACCAACTAGAAAATATGTATGGATCTAAATTAAATTCCTTCTACTATGTATTATCATGAATATAATGACATACACACAAACAACACAGTTGCTTGTGTTCTTTTTGCAAAACAACAACATTGCTTTGCACATTGAATGCAGATATACATACTATACAGACAGATAAAATGAATTCGAAATACCGCTTTGAATTCGCAAAGATGCCTGATCTTATCCACGTTTTGCAGATGTCCCCATGATACCTCAATGTCCCAGTGTTTTTTACGCATAACGCTGCACCTTGGTATTCGCTAAGTCTGAATTAAAGTTCGGTTGCTATTGCTCTCACAGGGCATTATTTGTTTCCATGATATTATTGCAATAAAGGGCTATTAAGACACGACCTCTGTAAATAAAATACATATCGTCGTACCTGCGCATTGGTTTTTAAAGATAATTCATATTGTAATCAATTTAGTCCCTTTTTATTTCGACTATATTGTCCCAGCCTGAGAAATACAATCCTGAAATGTAGGATGCCTTCTTCGTTTCATAGCCTTGTTATAGATATGTGTATGTTAGTGCTGTGTTGCATTGATAGGTTATTAACATGGGCATTATTTAGGCAGCTTTTGTATAAAACGTACTTAAAAGAGATTTATAACAAAACATGTTCATGCTTTACATGCTTTAAAAAAAGTTTGTTTCTTAATATCATAATTTAGTTTTATCCTATTTAGACGTTTATTAATAAAAAAAATATAAATCATTTATTTGTTTGAAGATGTAGATCACAAAAAAAGCAACTATACATTCGTGATATATCGTATCAAAATAAGACATTAACTTGACGATTTGAAGATAACGCATGTACACACAGCTATGAACTACAAATCGGACATCAACTAGTAGACTCTAGCGAGTTCGATGGGCGAGGAAGTCAATCAAGTCATCGTCATTTTAAACTATTAACAGTGAACGTAGCAGGTAGGCTCTACGGCAATTTGTCGCTTACACTTCGTTTGAGTTTGTTTGAGTAGATTTCGACAAAAACGGACACATTTATGAACACCATGTCGATAGTTTTACAATCTCCACAGATGTATTTACGTTTTGATTGTAATGATGTAAGGTAAGGATAAACTATTTAAATAAATTTTCTTATAATTTTATTGAAAGACAAAACTCATGATATCTTCTAAATAAAAAGCGAATTATTTTGACATGCCGGGATGAATACTAAAGACAAATAGAGAACGGGATTGACAAATGGACAATTTGCTATTTAATGAATGAATGACCGTACGGATGGAAAGACTGACGAACGGTTTACCTTTCTTTGCCGCGTAAATTCACGTCTATCTTAAATGAACTGTCTACTTTCTTTATTTAACAGGGGGTTTTGATGCCAATGTTTAAACGTCCGTGAAATGAAAATATTTACGCGCGCTGTCGTTGTTGCATAAAAAACAACCTTACATCTAAAGCGATATAAAGCAGATTGACAAGCGCTGTAAACGTAACAATATTTGATGATGAGCTGGTAAAATCCATCACAATGCAAATTAATTAAATTATAAACACGTGTCGAGACTGATGAAATTAGAAGTATGTTTTAATAACAATACCAAAGACCAGATAGATAATTCGTCGTTTTGTAATTTAACATTAACGACAATTTGCATAAAGATTCAATGACGAGCAAAAATGATCCTTTCTTGCATATGATCATTTATGTATACTTACTCTTTGTATTATTAAAGAAAAGCATGCTATAATAATCAATTGATTAAAATAGTGATATATACACCATGTATTATACATGACTTTATGTTATAGCAGTAACCGTTGATGAATTATGTTTCTGATACACTTAATATGAAATTTGCTGCTATTTTCATAGCTTTAGCATCGTTCACGTGCATATACAAAAGCCTGGAACAAACTACTGGATACCAAAACTTGTATGCCCGTTATTCAATGATTGCTTCATATATTGGTGTTGAACAATGGATTAAGAATAACAACAACGCGTTTTAAAAACGTCTTATTATGTATGCATAAACATTAGAGGAACTTAACATTATGAAGTGCAATTGTTCTAATCATTTATTTCTTGCCTAATCAAGGAAACACTTGATAAAGTGTATATTTTCCTAAACGGAAAACATTCTTAAAGTCGCCTTAATGTTTGTTGTCTGACAGCTTATGAAGGGTTCAAATAAAGCGACATAGGAAGATATAGTTGTACTTTACATGAAGGTATTTATAAACCCCCTTGCACCAGTCTCCAAAGAACGCGTAACTTTTCTCTAATTCTCAAGTGGACATGTACTTCCAACCGTTTTGCATAGGATAACATATTAACAAGAAAGTAATACAATAAAGGAATATTTGTTCATAATATATTGATAGTATCCGATAACTTCATACTCAGCTGACGTATTTGCTCATTGCTTAGGACCATAAACTGCCTGTCGTGCTTCACTTTCCTGGCTATACCCATCATCATTCTAAACAAATCTACGTTTAAACTTCAATACATTCTGCATTTTTAAAGTGGAATGTTTTGTTTTTATTGAACATCTTACAACTTGCATGTTATGATAAAATATACATATAATTAACCATTTTATATATTCATTAAATGTTAACATTCACATCACAGGCGGAAAAATCGTAAAATACTTAATCTTACATGCTTTCAGAGATTTTGGAATTGGGGATTTTAAGTGTCAGTTTGCTTTACGAGCTGCAACGTTACACTAGTCAAGCCCGACGTCCCGTATCTGCGCACGTATGTATTTGATCTTCGAGTTGCACACTGCCAATATTTAAGTTTAAAAAAACACCTGCTCTATAATGCCAATCCATACCGCGCAACGTGTGGAAATATATTGGTCGTTTTTATCAGTTTGAATACTCAAAATTTGCAACAGTACGCATTTTTACAGTTACTGTAACGTTCAAAAGATACGTGTAATTTTTTAAATTAAAATGGGTTTGAATATGATTTCAAACTTTATTGTTGCAATGCCTTCTACAATATTGATCACACGATTGGCTGTTTACCGTTTTTTAAATATACAAGCATGCGTCTGACACATACCGGTATACGAATAACTCTTAGTAGACCATTCAAGTTGCGACAACTGCTCTACAGACTACCCCAGCTCCATCACACGCTTCAACCTACCTCTCAATCTCCGACAGCAAGACCAACCAAAGCAGGTGCAACTTCCACTCTGACGTCTGCGCCTGTATCAACCTCAACTGTGCATTCAACACATTCCCGGAAGTTACGAACGCGCTTCAATGCAACTTACGTTTTCCTTCAATTAAAGTTCTATGGTACTAAAACAACAGTTAATATATAACAATTATGATTTAAGCCAAGTCTTTCAAGTGGGCATGTAGGTTTGCATAAGAATATTGCATAGCACTACTTTTGACATGGTCAGTTAATGGACATTCATATAACGGATCAGTTTGCATATCATTGTGGGCTATACGTTGAACACTGTCTGATTCATTGGTTGTATGAATGTATGAAATTTACTTTCAGATAGAAACCAAGCCAGCATGTTTGTGAAAGTGCGTATGTTGTATAATCCATACCCGTGTCGATGTTATGCTTAGGATGAAAGACTCTAACCACCACTTCAAGCATCGTGGGCATCGTTTATCTACAATAATACATTACTTATACAATAAAATATTACTTAGATATAGACACCTGTGCATGTGTTGTTATATAGGTAGGCCATCTGTTGGGAAAGGTATTTGGAGTGATCTCATTGATAAAATACATATGTTATAAATCTGATAAATTGAAGGATTTTCTAACCCTAATATATCGTTACTGCATTTTCTTGACTTGTAGAGTTATTAAACGAAAACATGTACTACAATAAAATTGCATGGCAAATTCCAACGACTTTGTTCTCTTTATGACAACCTTCGCAAAGATTAACTGTTATTCCGGTAATATAGAGTCGATTTTACATTTCATTCATTTTTTTTGCTTTGAATGAATAAAGTAGCCATACACTTAAACACGAATCGCCTCTTGCTGATGCAGCTGTAATGACGCAGTTTATTTATTAAACATTCATTACATACTTAAGGGACAAGATATATGGATATAAGGAGACACGTAAGAGCATTCCCATCTATCTTTTTTAGGAAACAAATGCCCAATCAAAGTTGTCGAATACGCCTCACTCCACGGGGGGCACGTCCTGGAGCATAATGAAAGCTGTTTCGAAGTTGTGACCCATCCGATGACGTGGAATGACGCAGAATATCACTGCAAATCAAACGGAGGCCACCTTGCGTACATCACCAGTCAGGTGGAAGAGGATTTTATTACGAACTTCCTGAACAAAGAAAGGCTAAATCAGTATGTCTGGATCGGACTCTCAGACCAGGGTAAAGAGGGGAGTTGGTCCTGGACATCGGGTAGGTGCTACGTGAAACCTTTAAAAGAAACATTCATTTCAGACAACTTAGCAACTCTAACAATTGTGCCAATCAGTCAAAAATGCATGACAGATAACAGTGAACATTTGCATTTCATCTCACATTTTTTCGGACAGCAATTGTTTGCATATACTGTAATTTTTCGCCTGATTTCTGTACATGTCTAATGGTTGTAGCACATCAAATAAAACACTTAAAAAATCACTTGATATGTGTCCTTATTTTCATGAGGTGATTATCTAAGTTTTTGTCAGTTTACTTCCCAAATTTCGTTATATCTTTGTTTCATAGTGCTTGTGCAATTGGTCACATGACTTAAACAAACGATAGGCAAATTGTAAAAATAACGTCTTTCCTGATAATTTTTAGGGTACTTTATTTAGCAAATATTTAAACAGTGTCCAACTCATAAGTCATTTTAAACGCGTCATACCTTACTATTTTAGTTTGAATCTTTGGTATATATAAAATTCATTATCCAGTTTTTTTTATTATTCATCTTATTGGAGTACTGGTTCATGTTTGACTTATAGCGATAGTAAACGTTACATTGACAAAGGATGATATATAGATTAATAATGCAACTTCACAGAAATCAAAATTGATCACTATTATAAAAATATGACATTATTGTAATAAATTCAAGATACAAAACAACAGGCTGTATGCAGTGCTGTTGGTTTCAATCAGTTAATAAATCAACTGATGATGCACACTCCCTGTTTGTGAAACCGTCGGTTTTAACTTCAGGTTATCCATTCTCGTGGACAAAGTGGTTCCCCTTTAGATACAATTTAGACAAGCACAACTCGGAGGATTGCGTTGCACTGGTTCCCGCGATTGGCGTGATCTTTGGTATTCATGCAAATGGAGCATGGGATGATCTGCATTGCGAGGCGTTTAACCCATCACTATGTCGTTATGGTAAAACATAGTTTTCATCTATATTATTTAATGTAGGTTGGATCAAATTATTTGATCAGGATCCTTTTTATCATATTGTCTATCACATCATTCTTAATAATATTGAATTATTTCATGAATGAGTGTATAAACAAAATGAAATCATAGTATATGATGTTTTGCACACAACTATATCAAATTAACCATAACTAAGACTAAGGCAACAATTTTGTAGTACAGACACTTGGTACTTGTTCCAGCAAGATAACATATCCGACCGTGTTTCAATAAGAACAAAGCTTTAAATCAATTCAACTTATATAACATTTCAAAACCTTAGTATATCAAAATAGCATGATCAAATCGTCAATCATTTCTATTGCCATTTAAAGTATATCTTGTCTATTCTCAGAAAATTCTGAAACAAATCTGAGTTTCCTCAAATACAGTTTTTATGTTTTTTATCTTCCTTTCAGATGCCCATCAGACAGCCGCTGCGCTTGTAAATGACCTTCTTGGATTGCTTTCTAATCTGGGTCATTCGATATTTGGATAAAAACATTAACTCCGAAAACCGTTTGTTTTTTCCGTTGACATTAATTTTCACATTAATCTTTTAAAATAATACCATTACATCATTTCACATTACAAATCTTCCGTATAAAGTACATAACGATATGTACCAATCCACATTGACTTTGCTTACAGAGGTATCTATAAGTGTGTTATTTTTCTATTAAACAATGTCGTTTTTATTGCTATGCAAACACTGTTTAATTTCCCAATTCGGTTGATCGATCAGTACCCTGTTTAACTGATTGATTTGGGTTGTTCATGGTAGTTAATATTAAACAAAATATTATTAAAAATGTGTTTCGCTTCTATTAGTATACAGCCAGTATCATGATACAACCATTGTGTACACAAATCAATGTTGAATGCAATTAATAGTTATAATGTAGGCTTATGAGGTTTAATGTGTAGTGAAGCATTTTAAATTAATATTCGACAAGATTAAACTTGCTACGCTCAAGTATTAAACAGTTTGTATGATCATCGACTACACACCGATAACAATAGGTAGCAAGTTAATGTATTTGAAACATTTAGTGTTAGTTTTGTTATTGGAAGTAAGTCAGAGGAACCGTGAAAGGAAGAACAAATGCGACCATAATAATCCCCCTTGATGGGAAAAGAGAATCGCAGCCATTGTAAAGGTCTTTGTCGCAGAAGAAAGTAATACTCGTTTTCTTTGGTAATGCTTACACTTACTGATATCCTCAATGTGTACCGGGCCAAAAGTGATCTCTTATACATCTACATTGAGGTTTCTTTGAAACATACATGTATCGTACGTTTTGGGTAAGCACATATTTGTATGTATTTACCACAAATTAATATTGATCATGAGAAATAAATGCCATTGTTAGTTCGAGTGCTTGTCGAAATTATTGCTATATATATATATATATATATATATATATATATATATATATATATATATATATATATATATATATATATATATATATATATATATATATATATATATGTTCTTATTTGATAAAGAGGATAATGAGTATTGCCTCACTATGTATTGTATTAACTCATTACCAAAACGTTTAATTAATATCGGCATTCGGTATCAACATCTCAGGCTGCAGAATCAACTGGATTTTAATGGGTTTACACACGGGCTTGAATAATGAAAACACAACGTTAAGAACTTTATTTTTGCAAAAGTTATTGACACTCATTTGCAAAAATATTAAGTCCATACAAGTTTTCCTTGCAGTTTATCATACGGTTGAAGAAACAATCCTTCGCACGTCTGAAATCGGTGACAAAAAATCACGTTGCTTTAAGAATAACCGTAAACATGAATGCACTATCTTAGTCAGTTAGAGCTAGAAGAAGTAATTTATTTTCGCAAACCGAACAGTCGCATATTCATCGCTGCAACCTCCGTGTAAGGTACTCATGGCATTATACACCGGTTCTTTCCAGAAAAGCGTATAGGTTTAATAATACTTATTCCAGTTCACATCGAGTCAAATTATAAGAGAAAACTTTCAATGCATTTCATGTACATCAAGTCAGGTATAATTGAACAAGAAATCTTTATTTTATGATTTTCGATGGTTTCTAGAGAAATACCAGTGAATTAAAAGTAATAGTTCACTGTGTTAAAAAGTGAAAAATAACAGTGAAAATAATCGATAATTGTCATTGTTTTACCGGAACTATTATAATATATCTTTGGTTTCCCAATTGTGAACCCCAATTTTTCCAAGGGTGACTACTCTGCATTCAATGTTTATAAACACATATGGATAAGCTTCCTATGAACATACATGTAATAACATTGCGCGGTGCCCGACAGGGAAATAGTATTGTCCGGAAAGGCAACAATACAAAAAAATCATTATAAGCATAAAATAAAACGAAAATGTGTTGCATTTCGTGCGCCAATCGTGAAAATATCATTTTTTATGATCACTAGGGAATTAAATTCGATTATCCACCAAACAAACATACGTCCTCTATGTCTTCTTTCAAAATTTAGAAAAAGGTAGATTTTTCAGAAATATAAATATCCCATATCTCAGCATACAGGAGCGGTTTTGTTTGTCAATCAACCGGACAATAAATCGCATAAAAGCACCGTTTGCAGCAGCCACTTTAGTTAGATCCTATACAAGAACGGTGATTTTAATAAATATTTCACCGTATTATTGCCTTGTTCTAACATGAAAGAGACGTGCTTTTTCAATGCTAGCGCGCGTAATTATGTATCGTATTTTAATAATAAAATTGTTTGTTTTCAAGTGGTATTTAAATATACAAGTTCTAAAATTAAATTGAGGTTTACTAATTAAAATTCACGGACCAGGCCATAAGATGTATATAGAAACTACCCTTATATTATAAAACTATATGTTAAATCAATGAAGTTCAAACTAGGTTGCAAAGAATTAAGATAAAACTAAAAAAGCATTCATTCTTAATGTATGAGGCTCTTGTATGCTTCAGTGTATACCTATATGTATAATCATAGCTGTATTGGTTAAATTTATATTTGTTTATTACAATTATTTCTCAGGGTCGAAACCATCCGTTATGTTTTCCTTTTTTGCAAAAACATTGGGATAATCCATTCAAAAACATTACTACAACGAATATTTGGAAATAAGGAACAAGTTGTGTTCCACTTTTTGCAGTTTATAAAGGGAAAATGTCCTTTTAGAGACGATACCATTCATAGGTTAAAGAGGTTTTCCGGTGTGAAGCACCAAGTCAGCTTCATTTTTTAACGCCCTATTAAACACACTAACATAATATTCCACATGTAGTGCAATTCAAGCGATTCATATGATCTTAAGTTGCGCATTATCTGCAACGGTGCTTGCTTAAGGGTGTATGCTTTAACGAATACTATGAAGTGTTTGTTTTTTATCGTCATTGTAGGCATAGCTGTGAGTATGTCATTATTTTGACTCGAATCTTTGTGGATTTTATCTAATGTCAACTTTGTATGTTCACACACTAAAGAATATGTACACTTTTATTAAAGTGGGTTAATCCGATTCTAAAGTCACTAACATATTTACGTTTAAAATAATGATATAGCGTAGCTCAGCAGTTATATATACCGTTTTCAAATATATGTGTAGTTGTGGGAATAACGAATGAATTCAAATCATGCGACGCCGGTACCGGTCTTATCCTATATGTTACGACATCAAACATTGAATCTGTACCTGTGTCATATTAGCACATATATAAACTATATTATACAGGTATTGATATATTAATGTGTAATGTTCATGGATAAGAGAAATGCGACATGTCTATCTTTCATAGTTGATGGTGAACTATACTACTCAAAATTTGCTAAGGATCACTCTTTATTTTCACTTTATATTCATTTTTGGATTAAGTTTATTTTAAATTGTTATTTTGCAGGTTTTGATATTAAAATGTGTTTTTGAATTTACTTTTATGAATTGATTAATCATTGATGCGTGACGCTGGCTGAATCTAGCTAGGGGTCAACTTCAAATTTCACATACTATAAAAAGTGACCCTTGGCAAATTTTGATTAGTATATATCGTGTTGCACCTGATACAGTAGACAATTTAATCTTGTACAACATACATAATTTATTTATAAAGGTTATCAAAAAACAATATGCTATTGGACATTGCCATAAAAAATAGCAATACAACTTGTTTTGAGCTCAAAATACAGTGTCCTCCGAGTCAATTGTGTTTACAAACAATCAGTGTATTTACATCGCTGTTTACTCGGGAAAGTGAAAGTGAAAGTGACTCAGGTCACCAAAAATATATCGTTGATATTCAACGTTTTCCGGTATCACTCACAAAGTAGGCCTCTTCTTAATGGTTAAAACGTTTGTAGTGATCTAATAAGTTACTTTCTGCTGGTAAAAAGTTGTTTGAAAAAGAATTAAAATTGTATTTCTTTCGGCTATTTTAGTATACGTCACCGTTTTGAGGCTACACATTAGTTAGTTGCAATGTTGTAAACATTTCTTCCAATTATAAAAAGGGTAAATCTTTCATAATTCTTGACTACGTTGCACCTATGCTGTGTTATTAGCATTTTTTATGCAAGAGTTACTGAAAGAGAGAGAGAGAGAGAGAGAGAGAGAGAGAGAGAGAGAGAGAGAGAGCGAGAGAGAGAGAGAGAGAGAGAGATAGAGAGAGAGAGAGAGAGAGAGAGAGAGAGATAGATGACGCGCTCATTCGCGCTATCCGAGAGCTAGACTAGCGCTCGCGGCTATCTCTTCTCGCGCTTCTCTAGCTCTCTTCGCTCGCATCTCTCGCTCTCTCTCTCTCTCCTCTCGCTCTCTCTTCCTTCTCTCTTGTCGCTCTTTCGCTTTTCTTTCTTCTTTCTTGCTTTCTTTCTTTCTTTCTTCTTTTCTTTTCTTTCTTTCTCTTTCTTTCGTTCTCTTTCTTTTCTTTGTCTTTTTTGTTCTTTCTTTCTTTCTTTCTTTCTTTCTTCTTTCTTTTTTCTTTCTTTTTCTTCTTTTTCTTTGTTTTGTTTCTGTGTGAGCTAGGAGAGAGAGAGAGAGAGAGTTTAAACTCCCCGACTTGTTGGGACTATTGTAAATCCCACACCCAAATAGTTGGGTCTATGATCTATTTATTGGGACGTACCTAAATATTGGGACAAGACCCAACACTAATAGGACCCAGTATAATGGTTTGTTTTAAAAAAATCTGCAGGTTTCATTTTATGTACTGAGCGTAAACATAATTATTGGGTCGCAGTTTCACCTTTGGAAAGCCATACCGTGTTTTTTGTGTATTTGTATATACCCAATACGCTTGGCGCATGCTCAATGTCACAGGTTTGACTAACAATCGGGAACCCTCGGACAATCCGCCATAACGGCGACCGTGTTTAGCTCATTGAGTTGGCCTATCGAAACACTGCGTCCATCTCCGGAGTCTCCGTAATGCACACAAACTGGCTGACAAAATGGATTCTTAGAATAAAGTGTTTTTCATCGGATTAAAACTCTTTAACATAAGTTCATGTGAAGTAATTTAGTGGATTATTGTGTTCTGGACAAGGTAAGTACTAGTTTGACATGTTTTAGCGTCTTTTCTAAAGTAAATACGTGATGAACTTGTCTGAACTCTGGTCCATATGTCTTGATGAATTTCGATTTCGCGGCAGAAAAACAATCGGGAACCCCTGGACAATTCCGCCATAACGGCGACCGTGTTAAGCTCATTGAGTTGGCCAATCGAAACACTGCGTCCATCTCCGGAGTCTCCGTAATGCACACAAACTGGCTGACAAAATGGATTCTTAGAATAAAGTGTTTTTCATCGGATTAAAACTCTTTAACATAAGTTCATGTGAAGTAATTTAGTAGATTATTGTGTTCTGGACAAGGTAAGTACTAGTTTGACATGTTTTAGCGTCTTTTCTAAAGTAAATACGTGATGAACTTGTCTGAACTCTGGTCCATATGTCTTGATGAATTTCGATTTCGCGGCAGAAAAACTTAGACTTATAATCAGCATGCGCAAAAGCCGTTCAAATTGTGGAGATATGATCCAAAATAGCCACTGAATGCCTCTTATTGTTTTGTTTCTTAAATGGTAGCATGTTTCCCCATCGGGGTACAATGTTTTTTTCTCAAAAGTTGTGAAAACGTCTCCTTAATGGGAGACTGTCACCCTATTGGTGCCAGTTGATTCCCAAATTACCAATCAAGAGACAGTCTCTAATTTAGGTGAATGCCACACCACTGTTTATGTGTTGCTTTTAGTTTAAATTTAATTAAATATTTCGTTGGATCACCATTATTTTTGCAGATCCCCAAACCAAATTTTAAGTTTCTTGCACACCTTATTGTATATTTTAAACAAAAGTTTTCAATTGTCCTTGTATTGCTAGGGTTGTCCTTAAGGTCAATTCAAGTTGCTGCGCTCATTTTCAAAAATATGTGTTTATGGTAGTTTCTTGTTGAGTCGTGGGTATAGAGATCGCATATTCCTTAATAGAAAGTTTGTATATGATGCAGTGCGGTACGGAAAATGTTTTGACACAATCACTATCGTTTTGCTGATAAAAATGCGACAAAAACAAGACAATAGATTGTATTAAAATTCATCAAATATTTCCTCTTTCGTGTCTTGTTAATATGGTGTTCCTAAGTAACAAAAATCCTTTATTTACTAGAAGTTTTGATACTAGTTCGACATACCAAATATGTTGACATTTTTCCAAAATAAATTAACCTTCCCTGCAATGTCAGTTTTACGTATATTTATAGTATGCAAATCTTGAAATTGGCATAGCAGGATTCCCTCTGGGCTTTAAAAAGTTGTCGCCACTCACTTTCGCCAAATTCAAACAGTTGTTTCCACACTGGGGCATGTAATTTTAATACAAACACAAACTGAGCATTTTACAGTATGTTTAATAAATTGATTTAATAACGGTATTATTAATATTAAATAACAGCACGTTTAACAAGTTCATCCAATAAAGGCACATTCAATAAGTTGTAAGTCTTGTTGACTGACACCTTAGCAGCCTGCATATGTTGCAACAGTTTGGGTGCTTCAGGAGCCTTTTGGTAATCTGAAAATACAAAAATGGTAATATAATTTTAAAACAATACTAATAGTTATCAATAAATTAATTAATGTGATGCATATATATATATAAATGTTTTCTAGCATATGACCTACTACATAGAGCCCATAACACACATAACATTCAAATAAAATAAGCGTTTGTGTACATCAAATGTCACATTGATATGCATGTGCTTAACAATGTTCTCCTTTTTAAGACAGTACATACTGTAGTGAATGAATCGATTAGTTTCACGGATATACAGAGTTCACTCAGCATAGATTTTGTGTTGGAAATCATATTGAATGAAAACAATTCTGACTAACAACTGTCTTCTTTTTTTTGTTAGCTGGTGAATGCATAGTGGTTTGCATTTTTAAAGAAGTCTCAACATTATCAGAATCTAATGTTCACTTTCTACAAGGCGTTACCCACTCTGAACTTGCCATTTTGACGAGTAAAACAGAGATATAATGTCACATTTATAAAGAACCAATACATGTAAATTTTTTAATTATTTCCTATAAACAAACCATACTAACCTGTTTGATTGTAATGGTGGTCAACGTCAGCTTCGTACACTGTAACAAACACTTCTCATTTAAGCACAAAGTCGGTATATTTCAATGTTGCCATATCTCTGAAGCAATTATACTAACGACCAATTAAGATAACTAACAACACCCCAAATCATCGCAATTATCACCATTACATTCCACTTTGCGCTGTCACTCAGCATGATCCATTGATTTAAACAGTATCCCTTGCGTCACAGAAATCGATTATATAACGACTGCAGTAAAGTGGCTGGTTAACAGAGGGTCTTATGTCATTTTAAGGAAATATTAAGCATAAAAAAATAGCGAACATTTTGTGCCAGAATTTTTATTTTGTCGCCGTTGGCGCCAATGGCGATTGACAGTGGGAACCCTGGAATAGCCAATCAGAATGTACGGCTCTGCAAGAACGTTTTTTCAAGATGGCAGTTTGACACCATCAACCCAACCGATTATTTATTATTATTACAGAATATAAGTGTTAACATTTGAAAAGTAGCAACAAGTATAAAGACCAAATGTTAATAATTATGTTTATAATGATTCATAGTAATATATTTTAAAATATTTCATTTTGTGATGTGACAACTTAATGAAAATAACCTACGAATCAACAAGCATATACAGGAGCATACTTAGTTTGCAACATATATTCTCCAGTTACCTAATGCCGGTAAAAACCTTATTCTGGTGATATTTTTTTTACCAGAATTAGGTGTTAAAATTAATGATTGACCCAGGCACTCTGTGCATTTTTTTGTATGGTACCATGCCCTCGTATCAAGCGGCTCCTCATATAATTTTGAGTACATTAAGGAATATACCCTCTAGCATTACGTCATACGCATGCGCTCCGAGTATTTTGTTTCACTAAAATTACTTGTACAACACTTGAAAAAAGGAAACCGCCATAATCAGGAATAAACAGGTTTTATGCAATTTCAAAATCTAACTTCAATTTAAAAAATCCAAATTTATCCTTATTCCATGATTTGTATTCGTCCTCTACATGTGTATATTGAATTTCCACATGAATTACAAATTAAAGCAGACAAATGTGCTAGTGTTAACACAACACCTACAGGAAATGATGAATGAACAATTATAACAATAGAACTGTGCCCGCACATCGCTTCAGGTGTTATACAAATGTTCTGTGGGCATACTCCTTCCCCATTAAGGATATACATTTCCATCAACAACTGAATTAATCAGTTAATATTTTCTGCCACTTGAGGTATACTAATCTACTTGTATGCATTTTGCCTCATACCTTGTATAATGCATCTTTAAATGAATACGATTGTCTTTTTCTTTATAAAAGATGACTGCAGAGCATTTATGGTTTATGATAGCAATCAAAACTGAATATGTATTGAAGAAAAATTAGTATTGCCCAATATTGCCCACTTTCAAAGTATTGATAGGATTTCCCAAGACGTTTTGTTCATGCCAAACCTGGTGTCACACACCCCATGACTTCTATGACAATGCAGAATATATACCTTTTCAATAGGGCATGGAGAGCATCACAATGTATAAACTGTATTTAAAAGTGCTTTAAGAAAGCTACATACTGCATGGGTGTAAATGTGTATTTTGCTAAAAGCAAGTCGCCCTGCAGGGCCACCAGAGTACAAAATTATGTCACCCATACTTATTTTGTGGTTGCCCTAAATTGTTTTGCAGTAAAATGATAATAAATTATTCTAGTTTTTAGCAATCAGTTGTTTACTACACTGCAGATCCATGGATCATGATCTCGATATACATGTAGCTTGCGATGTACATGTATAGCACATCATTTGTTAAATATAATGTATTGTCCCCTTCCGGTAAAACATTGTAGGGTCCCATATAAGAAATAAACATGTTTACACTCATTTCCGGGTCTCATATAAGTAATATTGTTGGGTCCTAAATAACTGATATAAGAAATACTGTTGAGTCCCATATAAGTAATATTGTGGGGTCCCGTATCATACGGTGTTTAATCTAGAAGGGAAGAGGGGCATGGCGCATGACTTTAAAAAAGGCATTTCGCACGGCGATTCTCTTACAAAGGGCACATTGGGTGTTTTCAACTTGTTGAACCTTTAATCACAGCTTTTTTTGTGAAAACATTCGAATCGAATGCATAACACGAACATGTAACTGATCATGGCAGCTCTAAACTGAAATTAAACTTTCCAGATGTTTATGACTAGCGTGCATTATATTTGCGCAATGACGTCACATTCATATTGAACGCTCTCGTCTTTTTCGAATAAAAAGGTTAAATGAACCAGGGACGTATACAAACGTCCCTGAATGAACTAAATAACATGTGTTTCGTAATGCCTTTAATAAATGCCACTTTTTAACTATAAATCCTGTCTGTATTCATTAATTAATGATACATTGAACAAAGAAAGTTTCAAACAGCCTGAAATATCCGCGTGATCTCGTGACAATGAGAGTCAAGCGAACGGTGGTACATGTATATGCAGGTTTGCCACTCATGGACCAGTTTGTCATTAAATAACAAAAAAATGCTATACATGTAAATAAAAGTTCTTTGAAATCGGCGAGCATTTGACTTGTATTTGACACTGTCACAGTATTCAAAACTCGGCTAATCTCTAAGTAATAGCAATCTTTACCGTTACGGCCCTTGTGTCTTACGAATATTTTGATATTAACAAAAGCTTTCGGATCATTTTGGTTTGAATTACAATACGTAACGTCATTGATTTAGGTGAATTTTATTTGTACCTCATGTAAGTGAGCGAAAAAAAAACAGTCATACGCGAGGACTGAATAACAACTATTGCTGGTTAATTTCAGATAAATAGTCTGCGCCAGAAGTTTGGGTCGTCGTCGTTTGTCATTTAGAAACCTGACTATCATTAATTCGTCGACACAAAACCCACGTCGTTTTCTTAAGAACAAACTCCTTTTTCTGATTGGCTTCCATTGAAAATGCCGCTTAGTTAATCAAAATAACGTAGTTATCACAAAAATGCCTGGAGGAGTTAAAATGTTGTATGTGGAGCTTATACCAACTCGCGCAATTAACTGCTACGGGATGATTATTGATTTTTAAAGCACTTTTTGGGTTATAGACCCTCTTTTATTGCGTCATACGCAGTCATGCATTAATATGCGCGTCATGGGGACACCGAGATAACACGCGATTGCAAAAGCAGATAAGACTTGATACATATGGATCTAGATAAAAGGGCACGTGGCGCTAATTGGCTTTGAAAGGGGCAGTGTGGTGCTCCAAAAAAAGGAGCATAGCAGGGCGCCACGCTGATTAGGCCTGGATAAAACACTACGTATAAGGTATATTGTAAGGTCCCATATATGAAGTATTATGAGAAATATTGGTGTGTCACATATAAAAATATTGTTGGGTCCCATATATGAGAAACAATGTTGGGTCCCATATATAAGAATTATTGTAAGAATTATTGTTGGGTCCTAGTATATAAGAAATACTGTTGGGTCCCATATATATATAAGAAACATTGTTGGGTCCCATTTATAAGAAGTATTGTAAGAAATTTAGTCAGGTACTATATAAGAAATATTGTTGGGTCCTATATTAGAAGTATTGTTGGGTTCCATATATAAGAAACATTCTTGGGTCCATTATATAAGAAGTATTGTAAGAAAAATTATTAGGTCGATTATATAAGAAACATTGCTGGGTCCCATATAAGTAAGAAACATCGTTGGGTCCCACATAAAATATACAAGTTGACATTCTAGGGTCTCATATAAGTAAGTAACATTAAAGGTATAATTAACACTTTAGGTATAAATATAATTAATTAACATTGTTGTACTCGGCCCTTTATTACAAGTACACATGTTTACACTTATTGTTGGGACCAATATAAGTAAAAGATATTGCTAGTAGACTGAGCTCCAATTTTCTAATACAAGTTTCCGTGACACACATTCACTGTGCAGATTTCTAATTAATATTTGTTGTTTTAATATCAACATAGTCTTAGGCGTTAATTGACACACGCATTAAATTATCGCGTAATAACCATATGATATCCGTTGTTAATTCGAATGTTATTTATCATTTTCCCTGTGAATCGTAATTTCTTTTCTGCTTGCCGCCATCTTGGGCGATGACGTAAAAACGGGCGTGCTCAATCGCGATACATCGACTATTTGCGAACCAATAAGTAAGTCAGTTGTTGTTCGGCGACACGGATGATTGGTTTTCGTTCTACGACATTATCGCTAAATAACATTACAATCTTTATGGGTTTATTGAAATAATTGGGCATTTTTGGGGAAATTTAGGTCAGATTTTTGGGAACAAATGTTGATTTTTGCGATTGGGAAGAGCCGAATATCGGCGGTAATTTGTGGCAAAATAAATCACAGTATATATAGCGATGTTGGAAATGGAGGTATACTGGAGTCAGTTTGTCTGTCTGTTTGTCACAGTCTGTTTGGTCAGTTTAATGTGCACAACTCTTACAGTTTTGCATTGACGGCTTTCAAATTTAAAGCAACTAGACGTGGTGTGATGTGCGTGCAGACAAGAGTTTCAGATTCCCTCTTTACTTTTCAAATATATGGCCCTTTGTTTTATTAAGCTCTGTACTAGAATACTCCATATAGTATATATAATTCGTGTGCACAACTCAGTTTTTCGGTGATGGCTAAGGAACAACACATAATGTGCATGTTGGCAGGAGTTCCTGATCTTCTTAGAATTTACAGCATTAAGACCCTTTTTTTTAGCACTGAGCTAAACATGATAATAGTTAACTATGCTTAAAAGTGTGCATGTATGCAGGGTTTTCACCACTTATTTGTGATGACTAATATATATTTGTTTCTTTTGTGGATAGTTCATTATAAGGGAATCGTGCGGTAATTCACGATCACAATGAATATTGCACAATTACCAGTAGACAGTGTCATTTATTCAGGTGTCTCAACTTCTCATGGCGGTGGACGGTGGCTGGGTGAACAAATGGAAGGACAAACAGTTCGCAGACATCTCTGTGGAAGGTATACAAAAATTAATATGTGCACTGTGTGTTAAGCTCACCTGAACATAATTTGCTACTGGTGAGCTTTTGTTTTCAAAGAATTCCATTCCATACAAAAAAAATCTTCAAAGTCTTCTCTGAAACCAAAAGGCCCAGAGCTTAGATATTTGGCATGAAACATCTCTACTGGACCTCTAACATGATTGTTCAATTTATAGTCCTGGGTTCAAAATTGTCTGCGTAAAAGGATCATGAGTTTTTTAAACCACAATGCACAAAGCTTAGTTAGTGTGGTTTATTTTTGCCTCTATGTTTAGAGTAACAACTTACAAACTCTAAAGATGCTGTATTATTGGTCACTAGGTTAGGTAAAAACACTGAACAGGCCATTTTTCCTAGATCTTCATGAAATTTTGATAGTTGAAAGTTTCTAACCAATTATATGCAAGTTCAAATATTTGGTCACCAGGTCAAATATTTGATTAAACATTGTGAACATTTTAGAGACTACATGTTGTTCTTTCTTTTTATAAAATTTGGTCAAAGCGTTTGTGTTGAGTAATACAGGGCCATCATAGTCCTCTTGTAAAAATGTACATCAGTGCATTTCTTCTCACCCAAGACCAAACGTTAATGACAACAGTTACCTCTTTCACTGAAAATATTTGTATATTGAAAATATTTGTTTAGTGATTTGAAAGATGTGTATAGCCATTTGCCCATTGCTTTCTGAATTAAGTAGGGCATTTATGATCATGCACCAGTGATGCCAATTCAAAGTTGCAAATAAAGATCAAATGATTGCCATATTATATATAACAGTGTAATGCTATTTCCAGAATTGCCTGATGTAGAAGAAAATGAGCCTGATGATGATGCAGTAGAGGAAAGGGGTAACGATTTCACTAATTTGTGAATTCTGTTTTTTGTGTGGGCTTTTAAGATAAGTCTCTGTCTATTGTCAACAGTATCTTCTCTTAACAAAATTCCATGAAACTACAGAGCAATGATATTCACCCTTATCCTTGTCATGTACACAACTTATGTAAATCTTGCTCCTGGTGTACTTGCAACACACTGGGGTCCAGCTATTGCACAGGCTCATAATACACATCGAAATATTATGCTAAAGTCAGATATGATTCGAAACGATATATTGGCTCACATTATATTAGGCATGTTGCTAACTATCTGTTCTGGTTCCCGTCGTACTAATACTTTAGTACTTCAAGCAACCGTGGAAAATGGCGGCGCACTACGTATGTACTAGAGTTGCGACACCTTAAGGGTTTCGCGGGATGGAATGAGTGGAGAGTTCAAATCAAATTGAAAATCGATTATTTCAAAATAAAAAATTGGTACAAAAAATATGTGGGCAGTTGGTACGAAAAAAAAAATAATTTGGGTACGAAAACAAATCTGAGTACGAAAAAAAGGGTACGAACAAAATAAAGGTACGAAAAACTATTTGGGTACGAAAAAAATGGGTACGAATAAAATATTAGGTACGAACAAATTTGTGTACGAAAAAAATTTGAGTACGAACAAATGGGTACGGAAAAATTTGGGTACAAACAAATTTGTGTACGAAGAAATAATGGGTACGAACATAATATGGGCAGGAATAAAACTAATTTGGTTACGAAAACAAATAAGAGTACGAAAAAATAAAGGAAACAAAAAAAATTAGGGTACGAAAACTATTTGGGTACGAACAAAATGGGTACAAATAAAAATTTGGGTACGAAAAAATCTGGGTACGAAACAAATTTGGGTACTAAAAAAATGGGTACGAATTTTTTTATTTGGGTACGAAAAAAATGGGTATGAAAAAAAAATTGGGTATGAACACATTTGGGTACGAAAAAGATTGGTACGAAAAAAAAATGGGTACGAACAAATTTGGGTCCGAAAAACATTTGGGTACGAAAAAAATGGGTACGAAAAAAAATTGGGAACGAAAACAATTGGGAAAAAAAAACATTTGGGTACGAAAAAAATGGGTACAAAAAAAAAATTGTTACGAAAAAAATTTGGTACGAACAAAAATTTAGGTACGAAAAAAATGGGTACGAACAAAATTGGGCACGAAAAAAAAGGGGTACGAAAAAAATTGGATACCAAAAAATTGGGTACAACAATTTGGGTACGAAAAACATTTGGGTACGAAAATAATGGGTACGAATTTTTTTTTAGGTACGAACAAATTTGGGTACGAAAAACATTTGGGTAAGACAAAAATGATTACGTAAATCGAAAAATTGGGGTATGAAAAATCTAATTTGAATTGTCTAGCCCGTGAATTGTCTCCTGGGGGTGAATTGTCTTGGGGTTGCTATTAAGGCTACATGTACTTTCGGCCAAGCCACGTGTTTATAGCGATTGCGCAATAAAAAACACCACTTTTTCGTGATTTAATCAAAAACTAGATTTTTCCCAGTAATAACGAATACACCAATAGGTAGATCGCGTTATATGTACAGTTAATGGAAAATTTCATAGGGCCATACATTGTTACTCTGTGAAAAATCATCTGACCAGAACCGGCTGATAATATGCATGTCTCCTCTTGGTAGTGAAGCTTCCCATTAAGTTTAATTGAATTCCAGTCATTAGTTGCTGAGAAATAGCCCGGACAAAAATTGTGCACGGACGGACAGACGAAGCGGCGACTATATGCTCCCCTCTTAAAAAATTTGGGGAGAGCATAATAAAAAAGTTGTGGCAATTCAAAGGTGGTACGCAAACTTTAAAATAGATTTATCAATTATATGCTTATTCTTAGTGAAAAAAAGGCCATAATTGTTACAAAATGCTTGATACAGTTATCTGCTTTTGTTTATACATTGGGGTCATGTTGGTTAAGAAGCAAAATACATGTATGAAAGCAATATGTCAATGGACATAGGAAATATATTCGAGGTGGTACGCAAACATTCCAATGCGCGCACCTACGCCGGGGTGAGTAGGATAGGTCCACTATATATATTTCATATATAATAGTCGAGCTAAAAAGTAAATATACTATAAACAACAAGCTTACCTCAATCACAATTTTAATGCAATGCAGTTAAACAATAAAGTTACAATGATATGCCAGGGATTGAAACTAACTTTTTACTATTGTGGGCAACCATCTTTAGTATTTTGGTTGCCCAAATAAAGAATAACGAGCCCAGAAATATGAACATGTGAATATTATTATACATTTTTTAATAAAATAATAGATAATTATATACATTTGCAGACAATACACATGTTCAATGCATGATGTATTATTATGAGCCTGAATTGAATCATGTCCTATTCCTAAATAATGAATGTTATTTAACTAGTATTGATCCATGGTGATCAATTGTTTTTCAATTTTTATTGCACTGAATTGTTTTAAGATTTAAAAAAACAAGTTTACCAACTTTTGAAATTGAGTTGCCCAGGCCAAAATCTACTTGCCCCGGGCTCATGGGAAACCACTTATTTCCATCCCTGTATGCTCTTCATTTTCTGTTCTTCCATCCCATTCTCAAAATTAATTTGAAAGCACAATATTTTTTAATAACATTTGTATGAATAACTAACCATTATCACCCAAAAAACAATTTTACAAAGCTGTAATCCTGTCGTAGAGATTTAGTTTACTATTATCAGTGTTCTCTTTAAATACCGGCAGCCAGCAATTTTGCCGGTTACATTTACTCTTACATTTACATGCCGGCTACTTTTTCCAAATATATCAAGTAAATGTCATAAATGCTTTCGTTTTACTGCATAGTTGCCGGCCATATAACTGGCTACTCAAATTTTTCTGGAAAACACTGAATTATGCATGACAAACACACAATACTTAAAACCTTCGATTCGTTTTTAAAATAAATTGACACTTCCAGCTTGTCGCCATTAAAATCTAAAGATTCAAATAATTTTCCACGAGATACGTCAACAATTGCGTAATGAAATGAATGAAAAATAAAAGTAAAGAAAGCCGGATTTTACATAAATTCCAGGTTGATAAACACAATATGGTAAAGGTACCTTGTAGTCGGTGAGATATAATAATAATACAGTTAGTAAGGCTCGTACCCTGGGTACGGTAAATATACTAAAACGTACGCGGGAATTTTAACACTTAATCGGTTGTTGTAGGCTATTTTGTAAAAATTAATTATGTTTACATTTATGTCAATTTTCTGTTAAATGGCATTAATATTATCAAAACTCATTGTTAAAATCAATAATGTGATTTAATTTTTAATCTTAAATTGTTTAAAGTCGCGTCATTGTATGACGTCGTCAAGTATAATATTTTCCACGACATCGCACGTTCACCTTTTACCGTCATAGATTTTTCAAAAGAAACATTATTTGGTTACCAAGGTTTGTTAAATGGGGAACACCATATTCGGTATTTATATTATGTTTTAACAATTAATTAATGCTTTGTAATAAATATTGTTTAAGATATTTCGATATTTATTGAAAATGTTTCAAATTGTTATTAATGAAACCTCTTATTCTAATGTGTGTATGCTATTATATTATACTTTGAAAAGCATATCTGTTGTACTATAATCTTATTATTCATTTATTACTGTTAATTTCATTTATTGTAGAGAATCATCAATGTTACATCTAGTCGACAATGCTTGTTGTCAGTGTTAGTCGTAAATGCTTGTGATCATTGTCGTCAATGTTAGTCGTCAATCCTTATCGTCATTATACATGAAGGAAATAAAAGCAAAAACAGAGACGTATTCTTGATTACTTGCTTATTCCTACGGCGTTCTCTCAACACTCATACTAAAAAGCATGTTGATGCAGATTTTTTAAAAGAGAAGTTTGTTTAAGGTAAACAATATTGTTTTACGTTAATCGGTAGCATGTTTAACGACATCGGATTTTTGGCGGATATACAACTCGGATACAATCTAATATTTGCAGGTATGTTTAAGTTTATTTACCGTACCCGGGGTACATGTAAGTAAAATTAAGAGTACCCGGGGTACATGTACCGGTAAGTAGTACCCGAGCTGAGAATAATCAATCGAGCCTTAGTAAGTGAGTGATGGTGTATGGGATAACATGCACTGAGGGTGTATATTTTTCACGAACAAGTCAATTGAAGGTGTTAGAGCTGCATTGATCCATAAGATTAAAAAGGGTAATTAACCACGGGCTTATTAAAATTAAAATGATGACATTACATTGTACCAGATGTTTATTGTTGTATACTGTAAGCTTGCAATATTTAAAATAATGTAAACAACTTACCTTGTATTAAGTTGGCACATTGTTGTCAGGTGTAGAAACTTTTTATACTTATTTCTGTTAAGTTGCACTGGCTGAACCAAAAGAATTATGTAGTCGTTTCACGAAACAACCTACTAATGCATATATGCTTGCCAGTAACTGAGTTTGTGCATTTCCATTCATTATATTATCGGCCTTGGCAAACAGCGTAGAATCAGATGAGACGCCGTGTGGTGTCTGCTATTTCGTTACGCTGAAGATTTCCATATCGGATTATCCGCGGGTGTTTTTATGTCAAATGTTATGGTTTTTCAATAGATCGTATACTTATATTCAAAACAGCGAATTAGCGTTCATTTTACATCATTTCTGATGATCTTATTTTGTAAATATTTTCTGAGTGTTAATTCCTACGTTGCTATGTCGTCAGCCATTTTGACGGTTGGTTTGTTTACTTTCGGTTTCCACTGTAGACGAAATTAATTGATTTGCTGCTCGCGTTTATTTATTGATTAAATAATAAATTATTAAACCCTAATAATATAATTGTCTCAATATCATTTATATTCAAGATATTATCGGATAAATAGAATACCATTCTAATACCAGTGTGTACTTACATTTATCTCGGAAAGCCTAGCCGTGTAAACCTCTCTTCAACTCGTCGCACACAATACGTTGAATAACACATAGATTTATGTCATGTTTATTAAAAAACCACACTGTGCACAAAAGACATGCATGTGTACTTCCGATTGATATTCAAACACAATTATTACGTCTTTGTTTATCGATTAAACGCCTAACTTTATATTAAATTAATAACGCGTAACGTCAGTTTCTTTGTTTCGTAGCAAGATGGAAGCTAGCCTAAGCGCTTTTCATGACGTCATGCGCGCGTGCTCTTTCCCATAAAAATATTTAAACGCAAAATACTCGAAAACTTGATTTTTCCCAGGTATAACGCCAACGCCAACAGGTAGATCGCATTCTTGTCCATATACATGTCAAATTTCAGCAAAAGTTACCGACCAGTTTTCAAGGCGCCCAAATCGCAGTGATTCTCGCCAGCTTAACGAAACTTAGCCCCCTTTATCATTCGTTCGATTGAACGTCATCAATGATTACGTCCAATACATCACTCATTCCATACTAGACTTGCGACACCTTAAGGGTTTCGCGGGATGGAATGAGTGGGAACTAAAAAAATGTGGGTTCGAAAATTTTGGGTAAGAAAATGTGGGAACACAAATTTTGGGTACTAAACAAATGTGGGTACGAACATTTTGGTTACGAAAAAAAATGTGGGTACGAAAATTGTGGGTACAATGGGTCAATGTTAAGGTTTTAGCATGGCGGACGCCGGACGGCGAAAAGACACGACACGACACGATGAGCTAGCTATGACAATACCTCAGGTATTCTCCGAAAACAGCCGATCGCATATGCATAAGTCAGTGAGTAATACTCAACAAGACTATTGTCAAGCAAATTATTTTGTCTCCTACCGGCTCCACCATTGTCAGAATTTATTTTATTTTTTTATTTATTGCCATAGAAACCAGAATTTTTTACATAGGAGCAAAATGAAATCACGTGCATAATGTCCTTATTGCCATCTATCCATGTTTCAAGTTTCATGAAAAAATATTAAGAACTTTTAAAGTTATCGCAGGATTCAGAAAAGTGTGACAGACTGACTGACTGACTGACGGACACACAGAGCACAAACCATAAATCCCCTCCGGTAAAACTGGTAGTGGACTAATAAAAGCTAGGCACGGCGTATAAAATCAGAACCACTGGGTCGAATCTGCTGAAACTTGGCCACATTATAGATTATAGTCCAAACAAGCTACAGAATGAGCGTTTTTGGACCTGACAGCGTAAAACATTAACCAATAATGAACAGCACAAAATGGGTCATTTTGTACAAAAAATGTAAACTTTGAGTGGCATTTAATGACCTTTAGACATCAGAAAGTTGCAAATTTTTAATATTCTGCACACTTCGACTTGTTTTTTTTTTACAAATTTAGAAGCATTTATGCTTGGGATGTATATAAACCCTGTTATTCAGTGTCAAATTTTGCCAAAAATCACAATACAATCCCAAAAATGGCTAAGCAGCAATGCCCCTTTAACATTATTCCTTATATTTAATTGTATTGTTTAAAAAGATAACTGTGTATATTTTATTATAATGGCTCTGTATATCACACATGATAGGCCACTACTGGGGCTTGAACCCAGAACTCATCTCACATTGTAAGATGCGTTTTTCAATTAAACTACAATGACTGTATCTTGTGAAGTAGAGCCAACATACACCCACATACCGGTAAGTGAAAAAATCATTCTGTCCATATATTTGTACTGGGCAATAGTGAAAGTGAAAGTCTTTTTCCAGGTTTTCCCTGATTTCCAGGTTGGCTGGGAACCATGTTTAACTATGATAAAATGTTCTTTAGATGCCATGTGTATTAATATATAGGTCTATTTTTCTGAGATATTAATGAAAATGCCTTTGGGTATGTGGCGAATATTAAAAAAATCTGCAACTTGATATATGGTGCTAACACGGTAAAATTGTATGAGCCCAAATTATAATAGATGAATGCGTATTATGCTTCTCAGCTTATACTATGACGACATGTTCATACAATGCCATTTTCATTAATATACATGTATATGCCAAATTTAATGAAAAAGACTTGAAAATGTGTGTCGCAAGATACCAAGTAAGAAAAAAAATCAGCATTTTTATGTAGGGTCATCACACGGTAAAATTATTTATGCCCAAAATAATAATAGATGAATGCATCTTAGGCTTCAATGTTGCTTATACTATGACTACTGGTTCATACGATGCCATTTTTATAAATATCTATGCCAAATGTAATGAAATAGACATGAAAATGTGTGTTGCCAGGTACCAAGTAAGAAAAAAATCAGCATTTTTATCTAGGGTCTTCACACGGTTAAATTATTTGTGCACAAATAATAATAGATGAATGCATATTAGGCTTCAATGTTGCTTATACTATGACTACTGGTTCATACGATGCCATTTTTATAAATATCTATGCCAAATTTAATGAAATAGACTTGAAAATGTGTGTCGCCAGGTACCAAATAAGAAAAAAATCAGCATTTTTATATAGGGTCTTCACACAGTAAAATTATTTGTGCCCAAGTAATAATAGATGAATGCATATTAGGCTTCAATGTTGCTTATACTATGACTACTGGTTCATACGATGCCAATTTTATAAATATCTATGCCAAATTTAATGAAATAGACTTGAAAATGTGTGTCGCCATGTACCAAGTAAGAAAAAAATCAGCATTTTTATGTAGGGTCTTCACACAGTAAAATTATTTGTGCCCAAATAAGAATAGATGAATGCATATTAGGCTTCAATGTTGCTTATACTATGACTACTGGTTCATACGATGCCAATTTTATAAATATCTATGCCAAATTTAATGAAATAGACTTGAAAATGTGTGTCGCCAGGTACCAAGTAAGAAAAAAGTCAGCATTTTTATGTAGGGTCTTCACACAGTAAAATTATTTGTGCCCAAATAAGAATAGATGAATGCATATTAGGCTTCAATGTTGCTTATACTATGACTAATGGTTCATACGATACCATTTTTATAAATGTCTATGCCAAATTTTATGAAATAGACTTGAAAATGCGATTCGCCAGGTACCAAGTAAGAAAAAAATCTGCATTTTTATGTAGGGTCTTCACACGGTAAAATTATTTGTTCCCAAATAATAATAGATGAATGCATATTAGGCTTCAATGTTGCTTATACTGCAGGGGTGGCGAAATCTCAAAAAACTAAACTTGTCCACGGACAACCATTTATGAAATTTAACTTGTCCGTTGCTGAACAACACTTGTCCGTTAATGTTTATATAAATTATAAACGCATTTATTGATTAATGTAAAACACTGTGGAATATACCAAAATGAGTATGATTTTCTTATTTTGTTTATAGTTGTATTTCAATAGTACATTCATTATAGCAGTATATTATAAACAATATAAAGACTTTCTAAAACTTTTAATCTTGCAAAGCTAGTGTAATTAAAACATGTGTTGAACATAGTACATCGTAATCTTAACAAATTAAACTAGTCCAATATGTGGACCTCATCAGACCAGGGCTCGAAATTAACACTCGCACACTCGCAAAATGCGAGTGAAAAATACTGATTGCGAGTTAAGTTTTAAGCCACTAGTATTTTTTTGCGAGTAAAGAAATAGTGGGAAAAAACTAGTAATATAAATGCACTCAACGTCATGAACGCTAAACCGTAGGTCAATTTATAGAACGTCTATGTATGCAGAAGCGCGCACCTTGTATGTAGACTGGTATACTTATAGTACAGATACGCGGATAGTATTGGAACAAAGAACGTTAAACAGTTGACTATTCACATTTGTTCATTGAACTTGCACAGACATGGCGTCGAAGCCAAACATAATTAGTTTCATTTTGCCTACAGACGGAAATAAAAATACAAAAGATAAAGTAAAGTTAACCGTTGATTTGTATTTTGGTGACGTCGCACTCAACACACAATATCATAGCTGATTTTTTTCAATATTTGAAAACCCATTAAAAATATCCCAAACTAACACTTAAACTTTGTTTTCTGAGTGAACACACTGCAAAATTTGCGAGTCTGTTTTTGATTTTGCGAGTTGGTAATAAAGCAGCTCGCAATGTACGAACAAAATAAAGGTAGGAAAAACTATTTGGGTACGAAAAAAATGGGTACGAATAAAATATTAGGTACGAACAAATTTGTGTACGAAAAAAATTTGAGTACGAACAAATGGGTACGGAAAAATTTGGGTACAAACAAATTTGTGTACGAAGAAATAATGGGTACGAACATAATATGGGCAGGAATAAAACTAATTTGGTTACGAAAACAAATAAGAGTACGAAAAAATAAAGGAAACAAAAAAAATTAGGGTACGAAAACTATTTGGGTACGAACAAAATGGGTACAAATAAAAATTTGGGTACGAAAAAATCTGGGTACGAAACAAATTTGGGTACTAAAAAAATGGGTACGAATTTTTTTATTTGGGTACGAAAAAAATGGGTATGAAAAAAAAATTGGGTATGAACACATTTGGGTACGAAAAAGATTGGTACGAAAAAAAAATGGGTACGAACAAATTTGGGTCCGAAAAACATTTGGGTACGAAAAAAATGGGTACGAAAAAAAAATTGGGAACGAAAACAATTGGGAAAAAAAAACATTTGGGTACGAAAAAAATGGGTACAAAAAAAAAATTGTTACGAAAAAAATTTGGTACGAACAAAAATTTAGGTACGAAAAAAATGGGTACGAACAAAATTGGGCACGAAAAAAAAGGGGTACGAAAAAAATTGGATACCAAAAAATTGGGTACAACAATTTGGGTACGAACAACATTTGGGTACGAAAATAATGGGTACGAATTTTTTTTAGGTACGAACAAATTTGGGTACGAAAAACATTTGGGTAAGACAAAAATGATTACGTAAATCGAAAAATTGGGGTATGAAAAATCTAATTTGAATTGTCTAGCCCGTGAATTGTCTCCTGGGGGTGAATTGTCTTGGGGTTGCTATTAAGGCTACATGTACTTTCGGCCAAGCCACGTGTTTATAGCGATTGCGCAATAAAAAACACCACTTTTTCGTGATTTAATCAAAAACTAGATTTTTCCCAGTAATAACGAATACACCAATAGGTAGATCGCGTTATATGTACAGTTAATGGAAAATTTCATAGGGCCATACATTGTTACTCTGTGAAAAATCATCTGACCAGAACCGGCTGATAATATGCATGTCTCCTCTTGGTAGTGAAGCTTCCCATTAAGTTTAATTGAATTCCAGTCATTAGTTGCTGAGAAATAGCCCGGACAAAAATTGTGCACGGACGGACAGACGAAGCGGCGACTATATGCTCCCCTCTTAAAAAATTTGGGGAGAGCATAATAAAAAAGTTGTGGCAATTCAAAGGTGGTACGCAAACTTTAAAATAGATTTATCAATTATATGCTTATTCTTAGTGAAAAAAAGGCCATAATTGTTACAAAATGCTTGATACAGTTATCTGCTTTTGTTTATACATTGGGGTCATGTTGGTTAAGAAGCAAAATACATGTATGAAAGCAATATGTCAATGGACATAGGAAATATATTCGAGGTGGTACGCAAACATTCCAATGCGCGCACCTACGCCGGGGTGAGTAGGATAGGTCCACTATATATATTTCATATATAATAGTCGAGCTAAAAAGTAAATATACTATAAACAACAAGCTTACCTCAATCACAATTTTAATGCAATGCAGTTAAACAATAAAGTTACAATGATATGCCAGGGATTGAAACTAACTTTTTACTATTGTGGGCAACCATCTTTAGTATTTTGGTTGCCCAAATAAAGAATAACGAGCCCAGAAATATGAACATGTGAATATTATTATACATTTTTTAATAAAATAATAGATAATTATATACATTTGCAGACAATACACATGTTCAATGCATGATGTATTATTATGAGCCTGAATTGAATCATGTCCTATTCCTAAATAATGAATGTTATTTAACTAGTATTGATCCATGGTGATCAATTGTTTTTCAATTTTTATTGCACTGAATTGTTTTAAGATTTAAAAAAACAAGTTTACCAACTTTTGAAATTGAGTTGCCCAGGCCAAAATCTACTTGCCCCGGGCTCATGGGAAACCACTTATTTCCATCCCTGTATGCTCTTCATTTTCTGTTCTTCCATCCCATTCTCAAAATTAATTTGAAAGCACAATATTTTTTAATAACATTTGTATGAATAACTAACCATTATCACCCAAAAAACAATTTTACAAAGCTGTAATCCTGTCGTAGAGATTTAGTTTACTATTATCAGTGTTCTCTTTAAATACCGGCAGCCAGCAATTTTGCCGGTTACATTTACTCTTACATTTACATGCCGGCTACTTTTTCCAAATATATCAAGTAAATGTCATAAATGCTTTCGTTTTACTGCATAGTTGCCGGCCATATAACTGGCTACTCAAATTTTTCTGGAAAACACTGAATTATGCATGACAAACACACAATACTTAAAACCTTCGATTCGTTTTTAAAATAAATTGACACTTCCAGCTTGTCGCCATTAAAATCTAAAGATTCAAATAATTTTCCACGAGATACGTCAACAATTGCGTAATGAAATGAATGAAAAATAAAAGTAAAGAAAGCCGGATTTTACATAAATTCCAGGTTGATAAACACAATATGGTAAAGGTACCTTGTAGTCGGTGAGATATAATAATAATACAGTTAGTAAGGCTCGTACCCTGGGTACGGTAAATATACTAAAACGTACGCGGGAATTTTAACACTTAATCGGTTGTTGTAGGCTATTTTGTAAAAATTAATTATGTTTACATTTATGTCAATTTTCTGTTAAATGGCATTAATATTATCAAAACTCATTGTTAAAATCAATAATGTGATTTAATTTTTAATCTTAAATTGTTTAAAGTCGCGTCATTGTATGACGTCGTCAAGTATAATATTTTCCACGACATCGCACGTTCACCTTTTACCGTCATAGATTTTTCAAAAGAAACATTATTTGGTTACCAAGGTTTGTTAAATGGGGAACACCATATTCGGTATTTATATTATGTTTTAACAATTAATTAATGCTTTGTAATAAATATTGTTTAAGATATTTCGATATTTATTGAAAATGTTTCAAATTGTTATTAATGAAACCTCTTATTCTAATGTGTGTATGCTATTATATTATACTTTGAAAAGCATATCTGTTGTACTATAATCTTATTATTCATTTATTACTGTTAATTTCATTTATTGTAGAGAATCATCAATGTTACATCTAGTCGACAATGCTTGTTGTCAGTGTTAGTCGTAAATGCTTGTGATCATTGTCGTCAATGTTAGTCGTCAATCCTTATCGTCATTATACATGAAGGAAATAAAAGCAAAAACAGAGACGTATTCTTGATTACTTGCTTATTCCTACGGCGTTCTCTCAACACTCATACTAAAAAGCATGTTGATGCAGATTTTTTAAAAGAGAAGTTTGTTTAAGGTAAACAATATTGTTTTACGTTAATCGGTAGCATGTTTAACGACATCGGATTTTTGGCGGATATACAACTCGGATACAATCTAATATTTGCAGGTATGTTTAAGTTTATTTACCGTACCCGGGGTACATGTAAGTAAAATTAAGAGTACCCGGGGTACATGTACCGGTAAGTAGTACCCGAGCTGAGAATAATCAATCGAGCCTTAGTAAGTGAGTGATGGTGTATGGGATAACATGCACTGAGGGTGTATATTTTTCACGAACAAGTCAATTGAAGGTGTTAGAGCTGCATTGATCCATAAGATTAAAAAGGGTAATTAACCACGGGCTTATTAAAATTAAAATGATGACATTACATTGTACCAGATGTTTATTGTTGTATACTGTAAGCTTGCAATATTTAAAATAATGTAAACAACTTACCTTGTATTAAGTTGGCACATTGTTGTCAGGTGTAGAAACTTTTTATACTTATTTCTGTTAAGTTGCACTGGCTGAACCAAAAGAATTATGTAGTCGTTTCACGAAACAACCTACTAATGCATATATGCTTGCCAGTAACTGAGTTTGTGCATTTCCATTCATTATATTATCGGCCTTGGCAAACAGCGTAGAATCAGATGAGACGCCGTGTGGTGTCTGCTATTTCGTTACGCTGAAGATTTCCATATCGGATTATCCGCGGGTGTTTTTATGTCAAATGTTATGGTTTTTCAATAGATCGTATACTTATATTCAAAACAGCGAATTAGCGTTCATTTTACATCATTTCTGATGATCTTATTTTGTAAATATTTTCTGAGTGTTAATTCCTACGTTGCTATGTCGTCAGCCATTTTGACGGTTGGTTTGTTTACTTTCGGTTTCCACTGTAGACGAAATTAATTGATTTGCTGCTCGCGTTTATTTATTGATTAAATAATAAATTATTAAACCCTAATAATATAATTGTCTCAATATCATTTATATTCAAGATATTATCGGATAAATAGAATACCATTCTAATACCAGTGTGTACTTACATTTATCTCGGAAAGCCTAGCCGTGTAAACCTCTCTTCAACTCGTCGCACACAATACGTTGAATAACACATAGATTTATGTCATGTTTATTAAAAAACCACACTGTGCACAAAAGACATGCATGTGTACTTCCGATTGATATTCAAACACAATTATTACGTCTTTGTTTATCGATTAAACGCCTAACTTTATATTAAATTAATAACGCGTAACGTCAGTTTCTTTGTTTCGTAGCAAGATGGAAGCTAGCCTAAGCGCTTTTCATGACGTCATGCGCGCGTGCTCTTTCCCATAAAAATATTTAAACGCAAAATACTCGAAAACTTGATTTTTCCCAGGTATAACGCCAACGCCAACAGGTAGATCGCATTCTTGTCCATATACATGTCAAATTTCAGCAAAAGTTACCGACCAGTTTTCAAGGCGCCCAAATCGCAGTGATTCTCGCCAGCTTAACGAAACTTAGCCCCCTTTATCATTCGTTCGATTGAACGTCATCAATGATTACTAGACTTGCGACACCTTAAGGGTTTCGCGGGATGGAATGAGTGGGGAGGTTTTTTTTTTTTTCAATTTTCAGCTTCCGGACGCAAGGACCCTCTGGACGTGAAACACCAGCTTTCCAACACTATATGATTCCAGTTCCAAAGCACATATTGCATTAGTTCAAGGAGAAGAACATAAAACGGCATATTCACAAATCTCTGGAAAACAAACAGTGCTAAAAAAATATTTTAAGTAGTCATTTACTATTTAATTGATTATGTCCTCTGATTGTTGCATTTTTAATTTAAATATGTGTTCCTATATGCATTTATTGTTGTATTGACTTAAAAAACTAAAATGGATGCCCATTCTTAGTTTGCTGTCTTAGTCTACCCTAAAATTATACATGTTTTTTTGCATAATTGAATTATCAAAAACTGCATACTTTTAAAGGCATTGTCAGAGTTAATTGGTTAAGTTAGAGACAAAGTAAAGCAAATATATTCATTTTTCTTAAAATGAATCATCCTCTGAAGCCCCCACTGGGATTCAAACCCAGATCTCTTTCCTCTGGGAAGGAAAGTATTCTATCTTGAAATACAAGGGCAAGTAAGAGGACAATTTGCAATTTTAAACCTATAAACATATAAACTTAATTTTTCACATGACCTTAGAAACAAAACAGACATCTCTGAATCTGAAATACATTACAGTTACAATTCAGGTTTTTAGTATTGTGCGTTGTAAATGAATGTTTAAGTATTGTATTTATCCTTGGTACACAGAACTGCCTAAAGATGCGTAAAATACCAGTTTTCAAATCTGAAAATATCCCATGTGTTTGTTTTAGTCTGTAAGTATCCCTATTTTATTTCAATAAAGCAGTTTTTCCTTCTCCTGAAAATTTAACTAAATGTCAGTTATGCTACTTTTTACATTCAGCAAATGACATGTGTCAGTAATGTCAATTTTGAAAATTTGGTAAAAACATTATTTTTACCAAAAAGGTAGACTTAATATTATTAAACAGTTGATGTATGTCACCTTAATAAAAAACACAAAAATGGGAAAGAAATAAAATGTATAAAAATGTCATTTACATGACTTATAACATTAAGTAGACGATATAGCTTTGATACTTAAGGATAAGAGTAGACCTTAACACAAATAGGATAAGAGTAGACCTGAACACAAAATTTACCCAAATTTTCAATTTTCTAACTATAAAAGGGGGCATTATTCTGTCAAAAAACAGAAAAAATGGGTACGAAAAAATTATGCCGAAAACAATATATGCTACAATAGCTTGGGGTCTTGACCACCAAAACGGCTTGGATTTTAATTATGCTGAAATAACTCGGGGTCATGACCACCAAACTGGCTTAGAATTAAATTATTCTGAAATAGCTCAGGATCTTGACCACCAACCTGGCTTGGATTATTATGCTGAAAAAGCTAGGGGTCTTGATCACCAAACTGGCTTGGATTTTAATTATGCTGAAATAGCTCGGGATCTTTACCACCAAACTGGCTTGGATTTGAATTATGCTCATAGTTTGGGTTCTTGACCACCACACTGGCTTGCATTTTAATTATGCTGAAATAGCTCAGGATCTTGACCACCAAACTGGCTTGGATTTTAATTATGCCAAAATAGTTCAGGATCTTTACCACCAAACTGGCTTGGATTTTAAATATGCGGAAATAGCTCGAGGTCTCGGCGATGAAACTGGCTATGGTTTAAATTATGCTGAAAAAGCTCGGGTTCTTGACCACCAAACTGGCCTTGATTTTAATTATACCGAATTATACCTGACTTTGATTTTAAATATGCTGAAATAGCTCAGGGTCTCTCCCACGAAACTGGCTAGGATTTTAATTATGCTAAAAAAGCTTGGGGTCTTGACCACCAAACTGGCCTGGATTTTAATTATACCGAAAAAGTTCAGGATCTTGAACACTAAACTGACTTGGATTTTTATTATGCTAAAAAAGCTTGGGGTCTTGACCACCAAACTGGCTTGGATTTTAATTATACCGAAATAGTCCAGGATCTTGACCACTAAACTGACTTGGATTTTAATTATGCTGAAATAGCTCTATGGCGAGAAAGCTCAGGTCTTGACCACAAAAATGGCTTGGATTTTAATTATGCTGAAATAGCTTGGGATCTTTACCACCAAAGTGGGCGGGGCCCTGGGGTGGGTAATGTGAACATGGATGGTCAAGATAGACTGTGTTGTCATAAGAAATCTTAAGTATTAATTTGAAGTCAATTGGTTAAAAATGGTGCGGCAGAGGCCGACGCGTATTCCCACGCCGCATGTTTGACCCAGGGGGCGCCCCAAGGGTTGGTAATGCGGCCATGCATGGTTGAGATTGACCGTATTGTCATAAGAGATTTTGAGTGCTTGACAGGTTACTGTAAGCCATCATGGAGAGCGGGGGGTTTATGTGGGTTGGTGGTAATTTAAAAGATGAACTTTCAAAAATAATTATAAAAAAAAAATTTGGGGGGGGGGGATTCTGGGGTGGGGCATGGGGGATAGTTTGGGTGCAGTGCATTGTGGTATGTCAGGTAAGTGTTGCTTTGTCAAAGTATGAATCAAATGTGATCATAAATGAAGAAGTTATGGCAATTAAGCAAAATGTTCAATTATCTAAGTATAAAAGGGGCAATAATTCTGTCAAATGCTTGATACAGTTGTCTGTTCTTGTTTATAGATTGGGATCATGTTGGTAAAGAAGTATGCAAAATATGAAAGCAATATGTCAAAGGACATAGAACATATTTGAGGTGGTATGCAAATTTAAACATAGATTTATCAATTATATATGCATATTCTAAGTATAAAAGGGCAATAATTCTGTCAAAATGCTTGAAACAGTTGTCTGCTCTTGTTTATAGATTAGGGTCATGTTGGTAAAGAAGTACATGTATGAACTAGTGACCTCAAAATCAATAGGGGTCATCTGCGAGTCATGATCAATGTACCTATTAAGTTTCATGATCCTAGGCATAAGCGTTATTGAATTATCATCCGGAAACCATTTTACTATTTCGGGTTACCGTGACCTTAATCTTTGACCTAGTGACCTGAAAATCTGTAGGGGTCATCTGCGAGTCATGATCAATCTACCTTTCAAGTTTCATGATCCTAGGCATAAGCGTTCTTGAATTATCATCCGGAAACCATTTTACTATTTCGGGTCACAGTGACCTTGACCTTCGACCTAGTGACCTATAAATCAAAAGGGGTCATCTGCGAGTCATGATCAATGTACCTATGAAGTTTCATGATCCTAGGCCTAAGCGTTCTTAAGTTATCATCGGGAAACCACCTGGTGGACGGACCGACCAACCGACAGACCGACATGTGCAAAGCAATATACCCCCTCTTCTTCGAAGGGGGGGGGGGCATAAAAAAATATATAAATAATTTGTTAAAGTAAAAAGAAAATATTTGGGGTTGTACACAAACGTTAACATGTGCACGCTAACGGTAACGCCGACGTGATCAGGATAGCTCCATTATATATATTTCATATATAATAGTCGAGCTAAAAATGAGTGAAAATCTCTGACCCGTCCCCACCCCAACCCCTATAACTTTTGACCCAGGGGTCAGATCAAAATTCCAAATAGTGCAGGGTCGCACATAATGCTCATAGCTACCATGTGTTTAAGTTTCAAGGTTCTAGTGCTTATGGTGTAAGAGATAGTGGCTAGGACAGACGGACAGACTGATGGTGGAGATAACCACAATGAACCTGTTAACAGCCAACTAACGCTGCCAACAAAGCACAAGCTTTACGTGTCAGTATGTGGCACTATCTATACAAACTGCATAAGAAATAACAAGACGCTGAGGGTTTGAGGGACACCAAACCTGATTATGAGTCTTCCACACCTTAAGCATCTTAACCCTTTGCATGCTGGGAAATTTGTCGTCTGCTAAAATGTCGTCTGCCGAATTTCTAAAATTAGCATTTTCTTCGATTTTATTTCAAAGAATACTATCAGAATAGCAAACAGTTTGGATCCTGATGAGACGCCACGTTCTGTGGCGTCTCATCTGGATCCAAACTGTTTTCAAAGGCCTTTAAAATTCGGTTCCCGCACTGAAAGGGTTAAATATACTTATTTGCTTGTGTACATGTACCTGATAATAAATTATTATTATTACCTGTTTTGGCATCAACAAGCTTTATCAATTTGCCCTCAAATTTTGCACATAAACGCTACACGATCAACCAATATGCCTTTTCATTTCAAGTTGGAAAGCAATTTAGCCCTTATTCGGCCATAATAGGGTGGAGGATCGATTTAAAATACAACTGTTCCAGATACAAAAATATTAATTCATTTATTTAATGCACTTATTTTCTTCTCTTTTGCTACGAAATGACCAGTCATATTTTGCACTAGCAGATGATATTTCTTTTTTTACATATGAAAGGTAAAAAGAAATTCAAGCAGCATTTTATAATATAAATTTAAAAATGCACTAAATCATGCACTTAAAAACAATATCATTGTGATTCTGTTATTTATAATCATATTAATAATGCCTCATTTTTCTCCATTTTATGGTTTACTATCTATTTTACCCAATTTTATAGTTTATCTTGCTTATTTTCTGAATTCAAAAGGCACTGGCTTAAAAAAACTGTCTATGCATGTAACTGTATATTGAAATCTCATTATGAGTGATTATAAATGCATGATAAAATTCTAACATGTTATGTTATAGATAAATCTATATTGTTTGTATTTTTCCTAAACATTATTAGCCACCGTTGTGGTCAAACATATTTTTTTGTTTTATTAATGACGTTGTTTCACAGATTACTGTAACAGAGCTACAGATTAGGTGCGCATTTGTGTAAATACCCAATGTAAAATTGCCGATTACGCATAGAAAAATAAAACCATGCGTTCCGAAACCCAATTGAAATTGTCGATTAAGCATATCATATTTTTCCTTTGCATAACGAGTAAATCTGTCCCGGAAATACCCTGGTCCGAAATACCCGGATTCTTTCCGCTTTGTCCAAGCGCTTTCAGTATACGTGTTATTGTTGTGAAAATGTAGATGTTAATGTTATACTTGTTATGTACAAACTGACTTAAAATAAAATTTGTATTTGTATATTTGTATACCATGTGCTCAAGTGTTTTCAAATTCAGAATGACATTTCCCGGTATTTTAGAATATTCTGGCTTGTTTTGTTAACAAATTGTAGTGTAAATACAAACTCAAAGTAAATATTTAAAACTACCCGATTCACACTGAAATCAGTTTTATAATCCACCAGACGTATGTTGTTAATCACAAATAACAGATTTCAGAAAACAAAGGTAATGTTTACAATATCAGCAAAAGATGTCAAGGATGATCCGACAGTATCCAAATTAAAACTAGTCTTGGACAAAGCGACAATGGCTTCAAAATTGTGAATTTCAGACTGATGAGAGTTATTTTCATCTATTGTTAGACGCATTTGAAACGTTTAAACCTTAAAATATTCCTTGATGCAGTAATTTATATTCATTCACCAATATATGTAGAAATGTATCCAAGAAAATGAGTATTCTTTGATTTATAGCGTGACATAAATATGTTACGACTCTGGTTGACTTTCGATACAGAGTTGGCTTCAGAGTACAGGTATGTCAATACCATATAAATTGTACGCTGAAGTTTCTTTAGCTAATATTTTTCTAATGTTGACAGACCATTGACATTGCTGGGGTTTGATGATTTAAAGACTTATTATCATCACGGGCAGAAAAACATTATAGACATTAAACAGCGCGTCATTAAGAAGACAACAGCTGCACAACTGTATGGTAAAAGGTAAATATGTATCTTAATAATTATGTTGACAACTAGCTTACGTAGCAACGTCCGAAAATATGAAATATCCGACATGTATTTCAATATTTAAAATTCAAGATATAATGACGACTGAACTGTTTTACTTTAAGGAAAAAACGGTAAAACTATGTTGAAAATGAAACACAACAAACTAAATACTTATCTGTTACGGCTAAACGACTAATTATCCCAATATAACACTGTCATTGAATCGCACATTTCAATTATAATTATTCCCCTTGAAAGTTAATGCATATTGATATAACGAATTCATCAAACGTTATCAAACATTAGTAATTTGAATTGCATCGGATTCGCACAATATTATGTGGATGTAAATCCGATCCGGTTGTTTTTTATGTGTCAAGCTCATTTTGTCAGTGACTGAGTGAGATATAATAAATTTCTTCCGTAGTAAAATCTACTGTAAAGTACACAATGATACTTACGTAATTCTGTCGTATCCGTCTGAATAAACATCCGCTGCACAAAATATAGACATTTGTATTAATGATAATTAAACACAATCATATTTTCTGTGTTTATTGAATTAATAACACTGAGTTTCTTTGTCGCGTTACAAGATGGCGGATGTCTAACGCTGTTTGTGAAGTGACGTCACAATGTTTATCTGTGCGCGTGCCCTTTCCCATAAAAGTATTTAAACACAAAATACTCGAAAACTTGATTTTTCCCAGGTATAACGCCTACGCCAACAGGTAGATCGCATTCTTGTCCATATACATGTCAAATTTCAGCAAACGTGTTCGGCCAGTTTTCAAGGCGCCCAAATCGCGACTATATGCACCAACTTAACGAAACTTAGCCCTCTTTATCATTCGTTCGAATGAACGTCATCAATGATGACGTCCAATACATCACTCATTCCATACGTCCAATACATCACTCATTCCATACTAGACTTGCGACACCTTAAGGGTTTCGCGGGATGGAATGAGTGGGAACTAAAAAAATGTGGGTTCGAAAATTTTGGGTAAGAAAATGTGGGAACACAAATTTTGGGTACTAAACAAATGTGGGTACGAACATTTTGGTTACGAAAAAAAATGTGGGTACGAAAATTGTGGGTACAATGGGTCAATGTTAAGGTTTTAGCATGGCGGACGCCGGACGGCGAAAAGACACGACACGACACGATGAGCTAGCTATGACAATACCTCAGGTATTCTCCGAAAACAGCCGATCGCATATGCATAAGTCAGTGAGTAATACTCAACAAGACTATTGTCAAGCAAATTATTTTGTCTCCTACCGGCTCCACCATTGTCAGAATTTATTTTATTTTTTTATTTATTGCCATAGAAACCAGAATTTTTTACATAGGAGCAAAATGAAATCACGTGCATAATGTCCTTATTGCCATCTATCCATGTTTCAAGTTTCATGAAAAAATATTAAGAACTTTTAAAGTTATCGCAGGATTCAGAAAAGTGTGACAGACTGACTGACTGACTGACGGACACACAGAGCACAAACCATAAATCCCCTCCGGTAAAACTGGTAGTGGACTAATAAAAGCTAGGCACGGCGTATAAAATCAGAACCACTGGGTCGAATCTGCTGAAACTTGGCCACATTATAGATTATAGTCCAAACAAGCTACAGAATGAGCGTTTTTGGACCTGACAGCGTAAAACATTAACCAATAATGAACAGCACAAAATGGGTCATTTTGTACAAAAAATGTAAACTTTGAGTGGCATTTAATGACCTTTAGACATCAGAAAGTTGCAAATTTTTAATATTCTGCACACTTCGACTTGTTTTTTTTTTACAAATTTAGAAGCATTTATGCTTGGGATGTATATAAACCCTGTTATTCAGTGTCAAATTTTGCCAAAAATCACAATACAATCCCAAAAATGGCTAAGCAGCAATGCCCCTTTAACATTATTCCTTATATTTAATTGTATTGTTTAAAAAGATAACTGTGTATATTTTATTATAATGGCTCTGTATATCACACATGATAGGCCACTACTGGGGCTTGAACCCAGAACTCATCTCACATTGTAAGATGCGTTTTTCAATTAAACTACAATGACTGTATCTTGTGAAGTAGAGCCAACATACACCCACATACCGGTAAGTGAAAAAATCATTCTGTCCATATATTTGTACTGGGCAATAGTGAAAGTGAAAGTCTTTTTCCAGGTTTTCCCTGATTTCCAGGTTGGCTGGGAACCATGTTTAACTATGATAAAATGTTCTTTAGATGCCATGTGTATTAATATATAGGTCTATTTTTCTGAGATATTAATGAAAATGCCTTTGGGTATGTGGCGAATATTAAAAAAATCTGCAACTTGATATATGGTGCTAACACGGTAAAATTGTATGAGCCCAAATTATAATAGATGAATGCGTATTATGCTTCTCAGCTTATACTATGACGACATGTTCATACAATGCCATTTTCATTAATATACATGTATATGCCAAATTTAATGAAAAAGACTTGAAAATGTGTGTCGCAAGATACCAAGTAAGAAAAAAAATCAGCATTTTTATGTAGGGTCATCACAAGGTAAAATTATTTATGCCCAAAATAATAATAGATGAATGCATATTAGGCTTCAATGTTGCTTATACTATGACTACTGGTTCATACGATGCCATTTTTATAAATATCTATGCCAAATGTAATGAAATAGACATGAAAATGTGTGTTGCCAGGTACCAAGTAAGAAAAAAATCAGCATTTTTATCTAGGGTCTTCACACGGTTAAATTATTTGTGCACAAATAATAATAGATGAATGCATATTAGGCTTCAATGTTGCTTATACTATGACTACTGGTTCATACGATGCCATTTTTATAAATATCTATGCCAAATTTAATGAAATAGACTTGAAAATGTGTGTCGCCAGGTACCAAATAAGAAAAAAATCAGCATTTTTATATAGGGTCTTCACACAGTAAAATTATTTGTGCCCAAGTAATAATAGATGAATGCATATTAGGCTTCAATGTTGCTTATACTATGACTACTGGTTCATACGATGCCAATTTTATAAATATCTATGCCAAATTTAATGAAATAGACTTGAAAATGTGTGTCGCCATGTACCAAGTAAGAAAAAAATCAGCATTTTTATGTAGGGTCTTCACACAGTAAAATTATTTGTGCCCAAATAAGAATAGATGAATGCATATTAGGCTTCAATGTTGCTTATACTATGACTACTGGTTCATACGATGCCAATTTTATAAATATCTATGCCAAATTTAATGAAATAGACTTGAAAATGTGTGTCGCCAGGTACCAAGTAAGAAAAAAGTCAGCATTTTTATGTAGGGTCTTCACACAGTAAAATTATTTGTGCCCAAATAAGAATAGATGAATGCATATTAGGCTTCAATGTTGCTTATACTATGACTAATGGTTCATACGATACCATTTTTATAAATGTCTATGCCAAATTTTATGAAATAGACTTGAAAATGCGATTCGCCAGGTACCAAGTAAGAAAAAAATCTGCATTTTTATGTAGGGTCTTCACACGGTAAAATTATTTGTTCCCAAATAATAATAGATGAATGCATATTAGGCTTCAATGTTGCTTATACTGCAGGGGTGGCGAAATCTCAAAAAACTAAACTTGTCCACGGACAACCATTTATGAAATTTAACTTGTCCGTTGCTGAACAACACTTGTCCGTTAATGTTTATATAAATTATAAACGCATTTATTGATTAATGTAAAACACTGTGGAATATACCAAAATGAGTATGATTTTCTTATTTTGTTTATAGTTGTATTTCAATAGTACATTCATTATAGCAGTATATTATAAACAATATAAAGACTTTCTAAAACTTTTAATCTTGCAAAGCTAGTGTAATTAAAACATGTGTTGAACATAGTACATCGTAATCTTAACAAATTAAACTAGTCCAATATGTGGACCTCATCAGACCAGGGCTCGAAATTAACACTCGCACACTCGCAAAATGCGAGTGAAAAATACTGATTGCGAGTTAAGTTTTAAGCCACTAGTATTTTTTTGCGAGTAAAGAAATAGTGGGAAAAAACTAGTAATATAAATGCACTCAACGTCATGAACGCTAAACCGTAGGTCAATTTATAGAACGTCTATGTATGCAGAAGCGCGCACCTTGTATGTAGACTGGTATACTTATAGTACAGATACGCGGATAGTATTGGAACAAAGAACGTTAAACAGTTGACTATTCACATTTGTTCATTGAACTTGCACAGACATGGCGTCGAAGCCAAACATAATTAGTTTCATTTTGCCTACAGACGGAAATAAAAATACAAAAGATAAAGTAAAGTTAACCGTTGATTTGTATTTTGGTGACGTCGCACTCAACACACAATATCATAGCTGATTTTTTTCAATATTTGAAAACCCATTAAAAATATCCCAAACTAACACTTAAACTTTGTTTTCTGAGTGAACACACTGCAAAATTTGCGAGTCTGTTTTTGATTTTGCGAGTTGGTAATAAAGCAGCTCGCAATGTTTTGCAAGTAGAAAAAAAAGTTAATTTTGAGCCCTGTCAGACTGAGGCTCCGCTACTGGTAGCAATTTGATTATCATCAACTGGTACATGTGTAATCATTGAAAATCTGTTAGCCAAGTTTCTTGAAAAGTTCTGGTGCGTTTACTTAGATAATATTTTTTATCATAATCTTTCTTAGTTTTTTTGGGAGGTGGACTGCTCAAAGCTTCGGGTTTCTGCTCCGTTGTTGAAGATTAAAAAAAAAAGTTCCATTTTTTACCATTAAAGTCGTCTTAAATAACAAGGTAGACCGTGTTTTGATTATCTTACTTTGATACTTTTTATTTCCGTCTGATTGTAAAAATACAGAAACCAGTCTGTACACTGTCTAACAGTCGGGCCAAATGTTTAAAATGCGGCATGCTCCTGGTCTCTTATAGAATTAGGGAGATCACTGCGCAGGAGAGTGCCCGTATTAAAACTTGATTGCTCCGCAAATAGCACTGACAATGTAATCGCATGTCAAAATCCGGTTTTGTAAAACTTAATTACAGCTTTAATACAATGTATTTTTTTTTGTAGACCTGGACCCGACTTTTAAAAAACTTGTTGTCCACGGACAACTTAATTGAAAAAAATCAGTTGCCCAGACAAGCAAATGTACGACTCGGGCAACTCGGACATTTGATTTCGCCACCCCTGATACTATGACGATATGTTCATAACTTAATACAATGCCATTTTTATTAAATATATGCCAAATTTAA